>NW_027189198.1:0-260000 GCF_040958095.1 Procambarus clarkii
CTACAAATATAGCTCAGGCCTCGAAATTGGGATTTTTGGGGAATTTCGAAAACAGCAGGGGAGTTTGTGCGAAATGTGACTCACTGCCGCTTTCAGTACTTGGCATATATGGGTATAAAAAAGTCGTAATTTCAAACTGTGAATACGTGCAGAGAGCCTGAGTTTGGCTCCAAAATATGGCTCATGCCTCGAAATTGGGATTTCTGGGGAATTTCGAAAACTGCATGGGAATTTGTGCAAAATGTGACTCACTGGCGCTTTCAGTACTTGGCATATGTTGGGTATAAAAATCGTAATATCAAACTGCGAATACGTGCAGAGAGCCAGAATTTGGCTCCAAAATATGGCTCAGGCCTCGATATTGTTATGTTTGGGATATTTTGAAAACTGCAGGGAGGTTTGGGACAAATATAACCAAACGCCGCTTTCAACACTTGGCATATGTTGGGTATAAAAAAATCGTAATTTCATACTGCGAATACGTGCAGAGAGCGAGAAGTTGGCTCCAAAATATGGCTCAGGCCTCGAAATTGGGATATTTGGGATATTTCGAAAACTGTAGGGGAGTTTGTGCAAAATTTGACTCACTGCTGCTTTCAGGACTTGGCATATGTTGGGTATAAAAAGTCGTAATTTCAAACTGCGAATACGTGCATAGAGCCAGAATTTGGCTCCAAAATATTGCTCAGTCCTCGAACTTGGGTAGTTTGGGATATTTTGAAACTGCAGGGGGGTTTGGGACAAATATGACCAAACGCTGCTTACAGAACTTGGCATTTGTTGGGTATAAAAAGTCGTAATTTCAAACTGCGAATACGTGCAGAGAGCCAGAATTTGGCTCCAAAATATGGCTCAGGCCTCGAAATTGTGATGTTTGGGATATTTTGAAAACTGCTGGGGGGTTTGGGATATATGTGACCAAACGCCACTTTCATTACTAGGCACATGTTGGCTATAAAAAAGTCGTAATTTCAAACCGCGAATACGTGCAGAGAGCCAGAATTTGGCTCCAAAATATGGCTCAGGCCTCGAAATTGGGATGTTTTGGATATTTTGAAAACTGCAAGAAGGATTGAGACAAATGTAACCAAACACCGCTTTCAGTACTTGGTATATGTTGTGTGACGGTAACGCGTTGGTGTTCGGCTGTTCAAAAGCTAGGGTATGGCCTCGTCACATATAGAAAAAAAAAATAGAAAATCTGGAACTTCGTCTGTGGTAAGGTAAGGAGAAGACACACAAAACACAAGTAAATTTTAACAATGAAATTTTAATTACGTTAAAGAAAGCAAAACATGAATAAAATGGACATACAAATTCGTATAATAAAATCAATCAATCAAAGTAATAAGAATAATCAAATGGCAAAATGAAAAGTTACGTTAAGACAAGTGAGCAAATAACCAGTGTATGATAAACAAAGTAAATAGGTGCCGGAATATTGGATTCAAGCTATCACTTCTCTTAGTACACGTAAGCCTGGGGCTTAGTCTACCAACGAGATGTGTTAACTTGTCGAAAGCACGGGATATTCTGAAGACTGAGGTCGTGGCGGCCCCAAACATCAAGTAGTATGGTGGGTAGAGTGTAGTTGCAGCTGGACCCGCAGCCAATCAGCGAGGAGCAGGCGACAAGACAGGTAGTTTGGCGGTTCGAGGTGGAGCAGGTGTTCCTGGCTGCATACGTTTTGCTCTCTGGCAAACCTTGGAGATGTTGTTGTCGTTGTTGAATATTTCTTCCATATTAGTTTTGTATAGATTTGTAGCGACGTATTTGGAGGGAAGAGCAGGCTCAATCTCTTGAAGGAGATTATTGTCACAGTTGGGTATAAAAAAGTCGTAATTTCAAACTGCGAATACGTGCAGAGAGCCAGAATCTGGCTCCAAAATATTGCTCAGGCCTCTTAATTGGGTTATTTGGGATATTTCGAAAACTGCAGGGGAGTTTGTGCAAAATGTCACTCACTGCCGCTTTCAGGACTTGGCATATGTTGGGTATAAAAAGTCGTAATTTCAAACTGCGAATACGTGCATAGAGCCAGAATTTGGCTCCAAAATACGGCTCAGGCCTCGAAATTGGGATGTTTGGGATATTTTGAAAACTGCAGGGGGGTTTGGGAAAAATATGACCAAACGCCGCTTTCAGAACTTTGCATATGTTGGGTATAAAAAGTCGTAATTTCAAAGTGCGAATACGTGCAGAGAGCCAAAATTTGGCTACAAAATATGGCTCAGGCCTCGAAATTGGGATGTTTGGGATATTTTGAAAACTGCAGAGGGGTTTGGGACAGATGTAACCAAACGCCGCTTTCAGTACTTGGCATATGTTGGATATAAAAAAGTCGAAATTTCAAACTGTAAATACGTGCAGAGAGCCAGAATTTGGCTCTATAATATGGCTCAGGCCTTGAAATTAGGATATTTGGGATATTTTGAAAACTGCAGTGGGGATTGGGACAACTGTGACCAAACGCCGCTTTCAGAACTTGGCATATGTTGGGTATAAAAAAGTCGCAATTTCAAACTACGAATACGTGCAGAGAGCCAAAATTTGGCTCCAAAATATGGCTCAGGCCTCGAAATTGGGATATTTGGGATATTTCGAAAACTGCAGGGGAGTTTGTGCAAAATGTGACTCACTGCCGCTATCAGGACTTGGCATATGTTGGGTATAAAAAAGTCGAAATTTCAAACTGCGAATACGTGCAGAGAGCCAGAATTTGGCTCTATAATATGGCTCAGGCCTCGAAATTAGGATATTTGGGATATTTTGAAAACTGCAGGGGAGGTTTGGGACAAATGTGACCAAACACCGCTTTCAGTACTTGGAATGTGTTGGGTATATAAAGTCGTAATTTCAAACTGCAAATACGTGCAGAGAGCGAGAATTTGGCTCCAAAATATGGCTCAGGCCTTGAAATTGGGATATTTGTGATATTTTGAAAACTGCAGGGGAATTTGTGCAAAATGTGACTCACTGGCGCTTGCAGTACTTGGCATATGTTGGGTATAAAAATCGTATTATCAAACTGCGAATACGTGCAGAGAGCCAGAATTTGGCTCCAAAATATGGCTCAGTCCTCGAAATTGGGATGTTTGGGATATTTTGAAAACAGCAGGGAGGTTTGGGACAAATATAACCAAACGCCGCTTTCAACACTTGGCATATGTTGGGTATAAAAAAATCGTAATTTCATACTGCGAATACGTGCAGAGAGCGAGAAGTTGGCTCCAAAATATGGCTCAGGCCTCGAAATTGGAATATTTGGGATATTTCGAAAACTGTAGGGGAGTTTGTGCAAAATTTGACTCACTGCTGCTTTCAGGACTTGGCATATGTTGGGTATAAAAAGTCGTAATTTCAAACTGCGAATACGTGCATAGAACCAGAATTTGGCTCCAAAATATTGCTCAGTCCTCGAACTTGGGTAGTTTGGGATATTTTGAAAACTGCAGGGGGTTTGGGACAAATATGACCAAACGCTGCTTACAGAACTTGGCATTTGTTGGGTATAAAAAGTCGTAATTTCAAACTGCGAATACGTGCAGAGAGCCAGAATTTGGCTCCAAAATATGGCTCAGGCCTCGAAATTGTGATGTTTGGGATATTTTGAAAACTGCTGGGGGTTTGGGATATATGTGACCAAACGCCACTTTCATTACTAGGCACATGTTGGCTATAAAAAAGTCGTAATTTCAAACCGCGAATACGTGCAGAGAGCCAGAATTTGGCTCCAAAATATGGCTCAGGCCTCGAAATTGGGATGTTTTGGATATTTTGAAAACTGCAAGAAGGATTGAGACAAATGTAACCAAACACCGCTTTCAGTACTTGGTATATGTTGTGTGACGGTAACGCGTTGGTGTTTGGCTGTTCAAAAGCTAGGGGTATGGCCTCGTCACATATAGAAAAAAAAATAGAAAATCTGGAACTTCGTCTGTGGTAAGGTAAGGAGAAGACACACAAAACACAAGTAAATTTTAACAATGAAATTTTAATTACGTTAAAGAAAGCAAAACATGAATAAAATGGACATACAAATTCGTATAATAAAATCAATCAATCAAAGTAATAAGAATAATCAAATGGCAAAATGAAAAGTTACGTTAAGACAAGTGAGCAAATAACCAGTGTATGATAAACAAAGTAAATAGGTGCCGGAATATTGGATTCAAGCTATCACTTCTCTTAGTACACGTAAGCCTGGGGCTTAGTCTACCAACGAGATGTGTTAACTTGTCGAAAGCACGGGATATTCTGAAGACTGAGGTCGTGGCGGCCCCAAACATCAAGTAGTATGGTGGGTAGAGTGTAGTTGCAGCTGGACCCGCAGCCAATCAGCGAGGAGCAGGCGACAAGACAGGTAGTTTGGCGGTTCGAGGTGGAGCAGGTGTTCCTGGCTGCATACGTTTTGCTCTCTGGCAAACCTTGGAGATGTTGTTGTCGTTGTTGAATATTTCTTCCATATTAGTTTTGTATAGATTTGTAGCGACGTATTTGGAGGGAAGAGCAGGCTCAATCTCTTGAAGGAGATTATTGTCACAGTTGGGTATAAAAAAGTCGTAATTTCAAACTGCGAATACGTGCAGAGAGCCAGAATCTGGCTCCAAAATATTGCTCAGGCCTCTTAATTGGGTTATTTGGGATATTTCGAAAACTGCAGGGGAGTTTGTGCAAAATGTCACTCACTGCCGCTTTCAGGACTTGGCATATGTTGGGTATAAAAAGTCGTAATTTCAAACTGCGAATACGTGCATAGAGCCAGAATTTGGCTCCAAAATACGGCTCAGGCCTCGAAATTGGGATGTTTGGGATATTTTGAAAACTGCAGGGGGGTTTGGGAAAAATATGACCAAACGCCGCTTTCAGAACTTTGCATATGTTGGGTATAAAAAGTCGTAATTTCAAAGTGCGAATACGTGCAGAGAGCCAAAATTTGGCTACAAAATATGGCTCAGGCCTCGAAATTGGGATGTTTGGGATATTTTGAAAACTGCAGAGGGGTTTGGGACAGATGTAACCAAACGCCGCTTTCAGTACTTGGCATATGTTGGATATAAAAAAGTCGAAATTTCAAACTGTAAATACGTGCAGAGAGCCAGAATTTGGCTCTATAATATGGCTCAGGCCTTGAAATTAGGATATTTGGGATATTTTGAAAACTGCAGTGGGGATTGGGACAAATGTGACCAAACGCCGCTTTCAGAACTTGGCATATGTTGGGTATAAAAAAGTCGCAATTTCAAACTACGAATACGTGCAGAGAGCCAGAATTTGGCTCCAAAATATGGCTCAGGCCTCGAAATTGGGATATTTGGGATATTTCGAAAACTGCAGGGGAGTTTGTGCAAAATGTGACTCACTGCCGCTATCAGGACTTGGCATATGTTGGGTATAAAAAAGTCGAAATTTCAAACTGCGAATACGTGCAGAGAGCCAGAATTTGGCTCTATAATATGGCTCAGGCCTCGAAATTAGGATATTTGGGATATTTTGAAAACTGCAGGGGAGGTTTGGGACAAATGTGACCAAACACCGCTTTCAGTACTTGGAATGTGTTGGGTATATAAAGTCGTAATTTCAAACTGCAAATACGTGCAGAGAGCGAGAATTTGGCTCCAAAATATGGCTCAGGCCTTGAAATTGGGATATTTGTGATATTTTGAAAACTGCAGGGGAATTTGTGCAAAATGTGACTCACTGGCGCTTGCAGTACTTGGCATATGTTGGGTATAAAAATCGTAATATCAAACTGCGAATACGTGCAGAGAGCCAGAATTTGGCTCCAAAATATGGCTCAGTCCTCGAAATTGGGATGTTTGGGATATATTGAAAACTGCAGGGAGGTTTGGGACAAATATAACCAAACGCCGCTTTCAACACTTGGCATATGTTGGGTATAAAAAATTCGTAATTTCATACTGCGAATAAGTGTAGAGAGCCAGAAGTTGGCTCCAAAATATGGCTCAGGCCTCGAAATTTGGATATTTAGGATATTTCGAAAACTGCAGGGGAGTTTGTTCGAAATGTGACTCACTGCCGCTTTCAGGACTCGGCATATGTTCTGTATAAAATGTCGTAATTTCAAACCGCGAATACGTGCATAGAGCCAGAATTTGGCTCCAAAATATTGCTGAGGCCTCGAAATTGGGATATTTGGGATATTTCGAGAACTGCGGGGGGGTTTGGGACAAATGTGACCAAACGCATTGGCATATGTTGGGTATAAAAAGTCGTAATTTTAAACTGCGAGTATGTGCAGAGAGCCAGAATTTTGCTCCAAAATATGGCTCAGGCCTCGAAATTGGGATGTTTGGGATATTTTGAAAACTGCGGGGGGGTTTGGGACAAATGTGACCAAACGCCGCTTTCAGTACTTGCCATATGTTGGGTATAAAAAAGTCGCAATTTCAAACTGCGAATACGTGCAGAAAGCCAGAATTTGGCTCCAAAATATGGCTCAGGCCTCGAAATTGGGATATTTGGGATATTTCGAAAACAGCAGGGAAGTTTGTGCAAAATGTGACTCACTGCCACTCACAGGACTTGGTATATGTTGGGTATAAAAAGTCTTAATTTCAAACTGCGAATACGTGCATAGAGCCAGAATTTGGCTCCAAAATATGGCTCAGTCCTTGATATTGGGATTTTTGGGATATTTTGAAAACTGCAGGGAAGTTTGGGACAAATGTGACCAAACGCCGCTTTCAGTACTTGGCATATGTTGGGTATAAAAAGTCGTAATTTCAAACTGCGAATACGTGCAGAGAGCCTGAATTTGGCTCCAAAGAATGGCTCAGGCCTCGAAATTGGGATGTTTGGGATATTTTGAAAACTGCAGGGGGGATTGAGACAAATGTGACCAAACGCATTGGCATATGTTGGGTATAAAAAAGTCGTAATTTCAAAATGCAAATACGTGCATAGAGCCAGAATTTGGCTCCAAAATATGGCTCAAGCCTCGAAATTGGGATGTTTGGGATATTTTGAAAACTGCACGGGGGGTTTGGGACAGATGTGACCAAACGCCGCTTTTAGTACTTGGCATATGTTGGGTATAAAAAGTCGTAATTTCAAACTGCGAATACGTGCAGAGAGCCAGACGTTGGCTCCAAAATATGGCTCAAGCCTCGAAATTGGGATGTTTGGGATATTTTGAAAACTGCAGGGAGGTTTGGGACAAATGTGACCAAACGCCGCTTTCAGCACTTGGCATATGTTGGGTATATAAAGCCATAATTTCAAACTGCGAATACGTGCAGAGAGCCAGAATTTGGCTCCAAAATATGGCTCAAGCCTCGAAATTGGGATGTTTGGGATATTTTGAAAACTGCAGGGGGGATTGAGACAAATGTGACCAAACGCATTGGCATATGTTGGGTATAAAAAATTCCTAATTTCAAAATGCGAATACGTGCAGAGAGCCAGAATTTGGCTCCAAAATATGGCTCAGGCCTCGAAATTGGGATGTTTGGGATATTTTGAAAACTGCACGGGGGGTTTGGGACAAATGTGACCAAACGGCGCTTTCAGTACTTGGCATATGTAAGGTATAAAAAAGTCGTAATTTCAAACTGCGAATACGTGCAGAGAGCCAGAATTTGGCTCCAAAATATGGCTCAGGCCTCGAAATTGGGATGTTTGGGATATTTTGAAAATTGCAGGGGGGATTGAGACAAATGTGACCAAACGCATTGGCATATGTTGGGTATAAAAAGTCGTAATTTTAAACTGCGAGTATGTGCGGAGAGCCAGAATTTGGCTCCAAAATATGGCTCAGGCCTCGAAATTGGGATATTTAGGATATTTCGAAAACTGCAGGGGAGTTTGTTCGAAATGTGACTCACTGCCGCTTTCAGGACTCGGCATATGTTGGGTATAAAAAGTCATAAATTCAATCTGCGAATACGTGCAGAGAGCCAGCATTTTGCTCCAAAATATGGCTCAGGCCTCGAAATTGGGATATTTGGGATATTTTGAAAACTGCAGGGGGGATTGGGACAGATGTGACCAAACGCCGCTTTTAGTACTTGGCATATGTTGGGCATAAACAAGTCGCAATTTCAAACTGTGAATACGTGCAGAGAGCCAGCATTTTGCTCCAAAATATGGCTCAGGCCTCGAAATTGGGATATTTGGGATATTTCGAAAACTGCAGGGGAGTTTGTGCAAAATGTGACTCTCTGCCGCTTTCAGGACTTGGCATATGTTGGGTATAAAAAGTCGTAATTTCAATCTTCGAATTCGTGCATAGAGCCAGAATTTGGCTCCAAAATTCTGGCTCAGGCCTCGAAATTGGGATGTTTGTATTATTTTGAAAACTGCAGGGAGGTTTCGGACAAATGTGACCAAACGCCGCTTTCAGTACTTGGCATATGTTGGGTATATAAAGTCGTAATTTCAAACTGCGAATACGTGCAGAGAGCCAGAATTTGCTCCAAACTATGGGTCAGGCCTCGAAATTAGCATGTTTAGGATATTTTGAAAGTCGCAGGCAGGTTTGGGACAAATGTGTCCAAACACCGCTTTCAGTACTTGGCATTTGTTGGGTATAAAAAGTCATAATTTCAAACTGCGAATACGTGCTGAGAGCCAGAATTTGGCTCCAAAATATGGCTCAGGGCTCGAAATTGAGATGTTTAGGATATTTTGAAAAATGCAGGGGAGTTTAGCAAAATGAGAGTCACTGCCACTTTCAGTACTTGGCATATGTTGGGTATAAAAAAGTCGTAATTTCAAACTGCGAGTACGTGCAGAAAGCAAGAATTTGGCTCCAAAATATGGCTCGGGCCTCGAAATTGGGATATTTGGGATATTTTGAAAACTGCAGGGGGGTTTGGGACAAATATGACCAAACGCTGCTTTCAGAACTTGGCATAAGTTGGGTATAAAAAGTCATAATTTCAAACTGCGAATACGTGCAGAGAGCCAGAATTTGGCTACAAAATATGGCTCAGGCCTCGAAATTTGGATGTTTGGGATATTTTGAAAACTGCAGGGGAGTTTGTGCAAAATGTGACTAACTACCACTTTCAGTACTTGGCATATGTTGGGTATGAAAATCGAAATTTCAAACCGCGAACACGTGCAGAGAGCCAGAATTTTGCTCCAAAATATGGCTCAGGCCTCGAAATTGGGATATTTGGGATATTTTGAAAACTGCAGGGGGGTTTGTGCAAAATGTGACTCACTACCGCTTTCATTACTTGGCATATATTGGGTATAAAAAATCGTAATTTCAAACTGCGAATACGTGCAGAGAGCCAGAATTTGGCTCCAAAATGTGAATCAGGCCTTAAAATTGGGATTTTGGGATATTTTGAAAACTGCAGGGGGGATTGCTCCAAATGTTACCAAACGCCGCTTTCAGTACTTGCCATATGTTGGGTATAAAAAAGTCGCAATTTCAAACTGCGAATACGTGCAGAAAGCCAGAATTTGGCTCCAAAATATGGCTCAGGCCTCGAAATTGGGATATTTGGGATATTTCGAAAACAGCAGGGAAGTTTGTGCAAAATGTGACTCACTGCCACTCTCAGGACTTGGTATATGTTGGGTATAAAAAGTCTTAATTTCAAACTGCGAATACGTGCATAGAGCCAGAATTTGGCTCCAAAATATGGCTCAGTCCTTGATATTGGGATTTTTGGGATATTTTGAAAACTGCAGGGAAGTTTGGGACAAATGTGACCAAACGCCGCTTTCAGTACTTGGCATATGTTGGGTATAAAAAGTCGTAATTTCAAACTGCGAATACGTGCAGAGAGCCTGAATTTGGCTCCAAAGAATGGCTCAGGCCTCGAAATTGGGATGTTTGGGATATTTTGAAAACTGCAGGGGGGATTGAGACAAATGTGACCAAACGCATTGGCATATGTTGGGTAAAAAAAGTCGTAATTTCAAAATGCGAATACGTGCATAGAGCCAGAATTTGGCTCCAAAATATGGCTCAGGCATCGAAATTGGGATGTTCGGAATATTTTGAAAACTGCAGGGAGGTTTGGGACAAATATGACCAAACGTCGCTTTCAGTACTTTGCATATGTTGGGTATATAAAACCGTAATTTCAAACTGCGAATACGTGCAGAGAGCCAGCATTTGGCTCCAAAATATGGCTCAGGCCTTAAAATTAGCATGTTTGGGATATTTTGAAAACTGCAGGGAGCTTTGGGACAAATGTGAGCAAACGCCGCTTTCAGTACTTGGCATAAGTTGGGTATAAAAAGTCGTAATTTCAAACTGCGAATACGTGCAGAGAGCCAGAATTTGGCTCCAAAATATGGCTCAGGCCTTGAAATTGAGATGTTTGGGATATTTTGAAATCTGCAGGGGGGATTGGGACAGATGTGACCAAACGCCGCTTTTAGTACTTGGCATATGTTGGGTATAAAAAGTCGTAATTGCAAACTGCGAATACGTGCAGAGAGCCAAAATTTGGCTACAAAATATGGCTCAGGCCTCGAAATTGGGATATTTAGGATATTTCGAAAACTGCAGGGGAGTTTGTTCGAAATGTGACTCTCTGCCGCTTTCAGGACTCGGCATATGTTCTGTATAAAATGTCGTAATTTCAAACCGCGAATACGTGCATAGAGCCAGAATTTGGCTCCAAAATATTGCTGAGGCCTCGAAAGTGGGATATTTGGGATATTTCGAAAACTGGGGGGGTTTAGGACAAATGTGACCAAACGCATTGGCATATGTTGGGTATAAAAAGTCGTAATTTTAAACTGCGAGTATGTGCAGAGAGCCAGAATTTTGCTCCAAAATATGGCTCAGGCCTCGAAATTGGGATGTTTGGGATATTTTGAAAACTGCGGGGGGGTTTGGGACAAATGTGACCAAACGCCGCTTTCAGTACTTGCCATATGTTGGGTATAAAAAAGTCGCAATTTCAAACTGCGAATACGTGCAGAAAGCCAGAATTTGGCTCCAAAATATGGCTCAGGCCTCGAAATTGGGATATTTGGGATATTTCGAAAACAGCAGGGGAGTTTGTGCAAAATGTGACTCACTGCCGCTTTCAGTACTTGGCATATGTTGGGTATAAAAAGTCGTAATATCGAAATGCGAATACGTGCAGAGAGCCAGAATTTGTCTATAAAATATAGCTCAGGCCTCAAAATTGGGATATTTGGGATATTTTGAAAACTGCAGGGAGGTTTGGGACAAATGTGACCAAACGTTGCTTTCAGTTTTTGGCATATGTTGGGTATAAAAAGTAGTAATTTCAAACTGCGAGTACGTGCAGAGAGCCAGAATTTGGGTCCAAAATATGGCTCAGGCTTCGAAATTGGGATATTTAGGATATTTCGAAAACTGCAGAGGAGTTTGTGCAAAATGTGACTCACTGCCACTTTCAGGACTTGGCAAATGTTGGGTATAAAAAGTCGTAATTTTAAACTGCTAATACATGCATAGAGCCAGAATTTGGCTCTAAAATATCGCTCTGGCCTCGAAATTGGGATGTTTGGGATATTTTAAAAACTGCGGGTGGGTTTGGGACAAATATGACCAAACGCCGCTTTCAGAACTTGGCAAATGTTGGGTATAAAAAGTCGTAATTTCAAAGTGTGAATACGTGCAGAGAGCCAGAATTTGGCTCCAAAATGTGAATCAGGCCATAAAATTGGGATGTTTGGGATATTTGGAAAACTGAAGGGGGGATTGGGCTAAATGTGACCAAACGCCGTTTTCAAGACTTGTCATATGTTGGGTATAAAAAAGTCGCAATTTTAAACTGCGAATATGTGCAGAGAGCCAGAATTTGGCTCCAAAATACGGCTCAGGCCTCGATATTGGGATATTTAGGATATTTCGAAAACTGAAGGGGGGTTTGGGACAAATGTGACCATACGCCGCGTTCAGTACTTGGCATATGTTGGGTATAAAAAAGTCGAAATTTCAAACTGCGAATACGTGCAGAGAGCCAGAATTTGGCTCCAAAATATGGCTCAGGCCTCGAAATTGGGATGTTTGGGATATTTTGAAAACTGCAGGGGAATTTGTGCAAAATGTGACTCACTGCCGCTTTACGTACTTGGCATATGTTGGGTATAAAAAGTCGTAATATCAAACTGCGAATACGTGCAGAGATCCAGAATTTGGCTCCAAAATATGGCTCAGGCCTCGAAATTGGGATATTTAGGATATTTCGAAAACTGCAGGGGAGTTTGTTCGAAATGTGACTCACTGCCGCTTTCAGGACTCGGCATATGTTCTGTATAAAATGTCGTAATTTCAAACCGCGAATACGTGCATAGAGCCAGAATTTGGCTCCAAAATATTGCTGAGGCCTCGAAATTGGGATATTTGGGATATTTCGAGAACTGCGGGGGGGTTTGGGACAAATGTGACCAAACGCATTGGCATATGTTGGGTATAAAAAGTCGTAATTTTAAACTGCGAGTATGTGCAGAGAGCCAGAATTTTGCTCCAAAATATGGCTCAGGCCTCGAAATTGGGATGTTTGGGATATTTTGAAAACTGCGGGGGGGTTTGGGACAAATGTGACCAAACGCCGCTTTCAGTACTTGCCATATGTTGGGTATAAAAAAGTCGCAATTTCAAACTGCGAATACGTGCAGAAAGCCAGAATTTGGCTCCAATATATGGCTCAGGCCTCGAAATTGGGATATTTGGGATATTTCGAAAACAGCAGGGAAGTTTGTGCAAAATGTGACTCACTGCCACTCACAGGACATGGTATATGTTGGGTATAAAAAGTCTTAATTTCAAACTGCGAATACGTGCACAGAGCCAGAATTTGGCTCCAAAATATGGCTCAGTCCTTGATATTGGGATTTTTGGGATATTTTGAAAACTGCAGGGAAGTTTGGGACAAATGTGACCAAACGCCGCTTTCAGTACTTGGCATATGTTGGGTATAAAAAGTCGTAATTTCAAACTGCGAATACGTGCAGAGAGCCTGAATTTGGCTCCAAAGAATGGCTCAGGCCTCGAAATTGGGATGTTTGGGATATTTTGAAAACTGCAGGGGGGATTGAGACAAATGTGACCAAACGCATTGGCATATGTTGGGTATAAAAAAGTCGTAATTTCAAAATGCAAATACGTGCATAGAGCCAGAATTTGGCTCCAAAATATGGCTCAGGCCTCGAAAGTGGGATATTTGGGATATTTCGAAAACTGGGGGGGTTTAGGACAAATGTGACCAAACGCATTGGCATATGTTGGGTATAAAAAGTCGTAATTTTAAACTGCGAGTATGTGCAGAGAGCCAGAATTTTGCTCCAAAATATGGCTCAGGCCTCGAAATTGGGATGTTTGGGATATTTTGAAAACTGCGGGGGGGTTTGGGACAAATGCGACCAAACGCCGCTTTCAGTACTTGCCATATGTTGGGTATAAAAAAGTCGCAATTTCAAACTGCGAATACGTGCAGAAAGCCAGAATTTGGCTCCAAAATATGGCTCAGGCATCGAAATTGGGATATTTGGGATATTTCGAAAACAGCAGGGGAGTTTGTGCAAAATGTGACTCACTGCCGCTTTCAGTACTTGGCATATGTTGGGTATAAAAAGTCGTAATATCGAAATGCGAATACGTGCAGAGAGCCAGAATTTGTCTATAAAATATAGCTCAGGCCTCAAAATTGGGATATTTGGGATATTTTGAAAACTGCAGGGAGGTTTGGGACAAATGTGACCAAACGTTGCTTTCAGTTTTTGGCATATGTTGGGTATAAAAAGTAGTAATTTCAAACTGCGAGTACGTGCAGAGAGCCAGAATTTGGGTCCAAAATATGGCTCAGGCTTCGAAATTGGGATATTTAGGATATTTCGAAAACTGCAGAGGAGTTTGTGCAAAATGTGACTCACTGCCACTTTCAGGACTTGGCAAATGTTGGGTATAAAAAGTCGTAATTTTAAACTGCTAATACATGCATAGAGCCAGAATTTGGCTCTAAAATATGGCTCAGGCCTCGAAATTGGGATGTTTGGGATATTTTAAAAACTGCGGGTGGGTTTGGGACAAATATGACCAAACGCCGCTTTCAGAACTTGGCAAATGTTGGGTATAAAAAGTCGTAATTTCAAAGTGTGAATACGTGCAGAGAGCCAGAATTTGGCTCCAAAATGTGAATCAGGCCATAAAATTGGGATGTTTGGGATATTTGGAAAACTGAAGGGGGGATTGGGCTAAATGTGACCAAACGCCGTTTTCAAGACTTGTCATATGTTGGGTATAAAAAAGTCGCAATTTTAAACTGCGAATATGTGCAGAGAGCCAGAATTTGGCTCCAAAATACGGCTCAGGCCTCGATATTGGGATATTTAGGATATTTCGAAAACTGAAGGGGGGTTTGGGACAAATGTGACCATACGCCGCGTTCAGTACTTGGCATATGTTGGGTATAAAAAAGTCGAAATTTCAAACTGCGAATACGTGCAGAGAGCCAGAATTTGGCTCCAAAATATGGCTCAGGCCTCGAAATTGGGATGTTTGGGATATTTTGAAAACTGCAGGGGAATTTGTGCAAAATGTGACTCACTGCCGCTTTACGTACTTGGCATATGTTGGGTATAAAAAGTCGTAATATCAAACTGCGAATACGTGCAGAGATCCAGAATTTGGCTCCAAAATATGGCTCAGGCCTCGAAATTGGGATATTTAGGATATTTCGAAAACTGCAGGGGAGTTTGTTCGAAATGTGACTCTCTGCCGCTTTCAGACTCGGCATATGTTCTGTATAAAATGTCGTAATTTCAAACCGCGAATACGTGCATAGAGCCAGAATTTGGCTCCAAAATATTGCTGAGGCCTCGAAATTGGGATATTTGGGATATTTCGAGAACTGCGGGGGGGTTTGGGACAAATGTGACCAAACGCATTGGCATATGTTGGGTATAAAAAGTCGTAATTTTAAACTGCGAGTATGTGCAGAGAGCCAGAATTTTGCTCCAAAATATGGCTCAGGCCTCGAAATTGGGATGTTTGGGATATTTTGAAAACTGCGGGGGGGTTTGGGACAAATGTGACCAAACGCCGCTTTCAGTACTTGCCATATGTTGGGTATAAAAAAGTCGCAATTTCAAACTGCGAATACGTGCAGAAAGCCAGAATTTGGCTCCAAAATATGGCTCAGGCCTCGAAATTGGGATATTTGGGATATTTCGAAAACAGCAGGGAAGTTTGTGCAAAATGTGACTCACTGCCACTCACAGGACATGGTATATGTTGGGTATAAAAAGTCTTAATTTCAAACTGCGAATACGTGCATAGAGCCAGAATTTGGCTCCAAAATATGGCTCAGTCCTTGATATTGGGATTTTTGGGATATTTTGAAAACTGCAGGGAAGTTTGGGACAAATGTGACCAAACGCCGCTTTCAGTACTTGGCATATGTTGGGTATAAAAAGTCGTAATTTCAAACTGCGAATACGTGCAGAGAGCCTGAACTTGGCTCCAAAGAATGGCTCAGGCCTCGAAATTGGGATGTTTGGGATATTTTGAAAACTGCAGGGGGGATTGAGACAAATGTGACCAAACGCATTGGCATATGTTGGGTATAAAAAGTCGTAATTTCAAAATGCAAATACGTGCATAGAGCCAGAATTTGGCTCCAAAATATGGCTCAGGCCTCGAAATTGAGATGTTTGGGATATTTTGAAAACTGCAGGGGGGATTGGGACAGATGTGACCAAACGCCGCTTTTAGTACTTGGCATATGTTGGGTATAAAAAGTCGTAATTTCAAACTGCGAATACGTGCAGAGAGCCAGACGTTGGCTCCAAAATATGACTCAGGCCTCGATATTGGGATGTTTGGGATATTTGAAAACTGCAGGGAGGTTTGGGACAAATGTGACCAAACGCCGCTTTCAGCACTTGGCATATGTTGGGTATATAAAGCCATAATTTCAAACTGCGAATATGTGCAGAGAGCCAGAATTTGGCTCCAAAATATGGCTCAGGCCTCGAAATTGGGATGTTTGGGATATTTTGAAAACTGCAGGGGGGATTGAGACAAATGTGACCAAACGCATTGGCATATGTTGGGTATAAAAAATTCTAATTTCAAAATGCGAATACGTGCAGAGAGCCAGAATTTGGCTCCAAAATATGGCTCAGTCCTCGAAATTGGGATGTTTGGGATATTTTGAAAACTGCACAGGGGGTTTGGGACAAATGTGACCAAACGGCGCTTTCAGTACTTGGCATATGTAAGGTATAAAAAAGTCGTAATTTCAAACTGCGAATACGTGCAGAGAGCCAGAATTTGGCTCCAAAATATGGCTCAGGCCTCGAAATTGGGATGTTTGGGATATTTTGAAAATTGCAGGGGGATTGAGACAAATGTGACCAAACGCATTGGCATATGTTGGGTATAAAAAGTCGTAATTTTAAACTGCGAGTATGTGCAGAGAGCCAGAATTTGGCTCCAAAATATGGCTCAGGCCTCGAAATTGGGATATTTAGGATATTTCGAAAACTGCAGGGGAGTTTGTTCGAAATGTGACTCACTGCCGCTTTCAGGACTCGGCATATGTTGGGTATAAAATGTCGTAATTTCAAACGCGAATACGTGCATGAGCCAGAATTTGGCTCCAAAATATGCTGAGGCCTCGAAATTGGGATGTTTGGGATATTTTGAAAACTGCAGGGGAGTTTGTTCGAAATGCGACTCACTGCCGCTTTCAGGACTCGGCATATGTTGGGTATAAAAAGTCATAAATTCAATCTGCGAATACGTGCAGAGAGCCAGCATTTTGCTCCAAAATATGGCTCAGGCCTCGAAATTGGGATATTTGGGATATTTGAAAACTGCAGGGGGGATTGGGACAGATGTGACCAAACGCCGCTTTTAGTACTTGGCATATGTTGGGCATAAACAATTCGCAATTTCAAACTGTGAATACGTGCAGAGAGCCAGCATTTTGCTCCAAAATATGGCTCAGGCCTCGAAATTGGGATATTTGGGATATTTCGAAAACTGCAGGGGAGTTTGTGCAAAATGTGACTCTCTGCCGCTTTCAGGACTTGGCATATGTTGGGTATAAAAAGTCGTAATTTCAATCTTCGAATTCGTGCATAGAGCCAGAATTTGGCTCCAAAATTCTGGCTCAGGCCTCGAAATTGGGATGTTTGTATTATTTTGAAAACTGCAGGGAGGTTTCGGACAAATGTGACCAAATGCCGCTTTCAGTACTTGGCATATGTTGGGTATAAAGTCGTAATTTCAAACTGCGAATACGTGCAGAGAGCCAGAGTTTTGCTCCAAACTATGGGTCAGGCCTCGAAATTAGCATGTTTAGGATATTTTGAAAGTCGCAGGCAGGTTTGGGACAAATGTGTCCAAACACCGCTTTCAGTACTTGGCATTTGTTGGGTATAAAAAGTCATAATTTCAAACTGCGAATACGTGCTGAGAGCCAGAATTTGGCTCCAAAATATGGCTCAGGCTCGAAATTGAGATGTTTAGGATATTTTGAAAAATGCAGGGGAGTTTAGCAAAATGAGTCACTGCCACTTTCAGTACTTGGCATATGTTGGGTATAAAAAAGTCGTAATTTCAAACTGCGAGTACGTGCAGAAAGCCAGAATTTGGCTCCAAAATATGGCTCGGGCCTCGAAATTGGGATATTTGGGATATTTTGAAAACTGCAGGGGGGTTTGTGCAAATGTGACTCACTACCGCTTTCATTACTTGGCATATATTGGGTATAAAAAATCGTAATTTCAAACTGCGAATACGTGCAGAGAGCCAGAATTTGGCTCCAAAATGTGAATCAGGCCTTAAAATTGGGATGTTTGGGATATTTTGAAAACTGCAGCGGGGATTGCTCCAAATGTTACCAAACGCCGCTTTCAGTACTTGCCATATGTTGGGTATAAAAAAGTCGCAATTTCAAACTGCGAATACGTGCAGAAAGCCAGAATTTGGCTCCAAAATATTGCTGAGGCCTCGAAATTGGGATATTTGGGATATTTCGAGAACTGGGGGGGTTTGGGACAAATGTGACCAAACGCATTGGCATATGTTGGGTATAAAAAGTCGTAATTTTAAACTGCGAGTATGTGCAGAGAGCCAGAATTTTGCTCCAAAATATGGCTCAGGCCTCGAAATTGGGATGTTTGGGATATTTTGAAAACTGGGGGGTTTGGGAAATGTGACCAAACGCCGCTTTCAGTACTTGCCATATGTTGGGTATAAAAAAGTCGCAATTTCAAACTGCGAATACGTGCAGAAAGCCAGAATTTGGCTCCAAATATGGCTCAGGCCTCGAAATTGGGATATTGGGATATTTCGAAAACAGCAGGGAAGTTTGCAAAATGTGACTCACTGCCACTCACAGGACATGGTATATGTTGGGTATAAAAAGTCTTAATTTCAAACTGCGAATACGTGCACAGAGCCAGAATTTGGCTCCAAAATATGGCTCAGTCTTGATATTGGGATTTTTGGGATATTTTGAAAACTGCAGGGAAGTTTGGGACAAATGTGACCAAACGCCGCTTTCAGTACTTGGCATATGTTGGGTATAAAAAGTCGTAATTTCAAACTGCGAATACGTGCAGAGAGCCTGAATTTGGCTCCAAAAATGGCTCAGGCCTCGAAATTGGGATGTTTGGGATATTTTGAAAACTGCAGGGGGATTGAGACAAATGTGACCAAACGCATTGGCATATGTTGGGTATAAAAAAGTCGTAATTTCAAATGCAAATACGTGCATAGAGCCAGAATTTGGCTCCAAAATATGGCTCAGGCCTCGAAAGTGGGATATTTGGGATATTTCGAAAACTGCGGGGGGTTTAGGACAAATGTGACCAAACGCATTGGCATATGTTGGGTATAAAAAGTCGTAATTTTAAACTGCGAGTATGTGCAGAGAGCCAGAATTTTGCTCCAAAATATGGCTCAGGCCTCGAAATTGGGATGTTTGGGATATTTTGAAAACTGCGGGGGGGTTTGGGACAAATGCGACCAAACGCCGCTTTCAGTACTTGCCATATGTTGGGTATAAAAAAGTCGCAATTTCAAACTGCGAATACGTGCAGAAAGCCAGAATTTGGCTCCAAAATATGGCTCAGGCTCGAAATTGGGATATTTGGGATATTTCGAAAACAGCAGGGGAGTTTGTGCAAAATGTGACTCACTGCCGCTTTCAGTACTTGGCATATGTTGGGTATAAAAAGTCGTAATATCGAAATGCGAATACGTGCAGAGAGCCAGAATTTGTCTATAAAATATAGCTCAGGCCTCAAAATTGGGATATTTGGGATATTTTGAAAACTGCAGGGAGGTTTGGGACAAATGTGACCAAACGTTGCTTTCAGTTTTTGGCATATGTTGGGTATAAAAAGTAGTAATTTCAAACTGCGAGTACGTGCAGAGAGCCAGAATTTGGGTCCAAAATATGGCTCAGGCTTCGAAATTGGGATATTTAGGATATTTCGAAAACTGCAGAGGAGTTTGTGCAAAATGTGACTCACTGCCACTTTCAGGACTTGGCAAATGTTGGGTATAAAAAGTCGTAATTTTAAACTGCTAATACATGCATAGAGCCAGAATTTGGCTCTAAAATATGGCTCAGGCCTCGAAATTGGGATGTTTGGGATATTTAAAAACTGCGGGTGGGTTTGGGACAAATATGACCAAACGCCGCTTTCAGAACTTGGCAAATGTTGGGTATAAAAAGTCGTAATTTCAAAGTGTGAATACGTGCAGAGAGCCAGAATTTGGCTCCAAAATGTGAATCAGGCCATAAAATTGGGATGTTTGGGATATTTGGAAAACTGAAGGGGGGATTGGGCTAAATGTGACCAAACGCCGTTTTCAAGACTTGTCATATGTTGGGTATAAAAAAGTCGCAATTTTAAACTGCGAATATGTGCAGAGAGCCAGAATTTGGCTCCAAAATACGGCTCAGGCCTCGATATTGGGATATTTAGGATATTTCGAAAACTGAAGGGGGGTTTGGGACAAATGTGACCATACGCCGCGTTCAGTACTTGGCATATGTTGGGTATAAAAAAGTCGAAATTTCAAACTGCGAATACGTGCAGAGAGCCAGAATTTGGCTCCAAAATATGGCTCAGGCCTCGAAATTGGGATGTTTGGGATATTTTGAAAACTGCAGGGGAATTTGTGCAAAATGTGACTCACTGCCGCTTTACGTACTTGGCATATGTTGGGTATAAAAAGTCGTAATATCAAACTGCGAATACGTGCAGAGATCCAGAATTTGGCTCCAAAATATGGCTCAGGCCTCGAAATTGGGATATTTAGGATATTTCGAAAACTGCAGGGGAGTTTGTTCGAAATGTGACTCTCTGCCGCTTTCAGGACTCGGCATATGTTCTGTATAAAATGTCGTAATTTCAAACCGCGAATACGTGCATAGAGCCAGAATTTGGCTCCAAAATATTGCTGAGGCCTCGAAATTGGGATATTTGGGATATTTCGAGAACTGCGGGGGGGTTTGGGACAAATGTGACCAAACGCATTGGCATATGTTGGGTATAAAAAGTCGTAATTTTAAACTGCGAGTATGTGCAGAGAGCCAGAATTTTGCTCCAAAATATGGCTCAGGCCTCGAAATTGGGATGTTTGGGATATTTTGAAAACTGCGGGGGGGTTTGGGACAAATGTGACCAAACGCCGCTTTCAGTACTTGCCATATGTTGGGTATAAAAAAGTCGCAATTTCAAACTGCGAATACGTGCAGAAAGCCAGAATTTGGCTCCAAAATATGGCTCAGGCCTCGAAATTGGGATATTTGGGATATTTCGAAAACAGCAGGGAAGTTTGTGCAAAATGTGACTCACTGCCACTCACAGGACATGGTATATGTTGGGTATAAAAAGTCTTAATTTCAAACTGCGAATACGTGCATAGAGCCAGAATTTGGCTCCAAAATATGGCTCAGTCCTTGATATTGGGATTTTTGGGATATTTTGAAAACTGCAGGGAAGTTTGGGACAAATGTGACCAAACGCCGCTTTCAGTACTTGGCATATGTTGGGTATAAAAAGTCGTAATTTCAAACTGCGAATACGTGCAGAGAGCCTGAACTTGGCTCCAAAGAATGGCTCAGGCCTCGAAATTGGGATGTTTGGGATATTTTGAAAACTGCAGGGGGGATTGAGACAAATGTGACCAAACGCATTGGCATATGTTGGGTATAAAAAAGTCGTAATTTCAAAATGCAAATACGTGCATAGAGCCAGAATTTGGCTCCAAAATATGGCTCAGGCCTCGAAATTGAGATGTTTGGGATATTTTGAAAACTGCAGGGGGGATTGGGACAGATGTGACCAAACGCCGCTTTTAGTACTTGGCATATGTTGGGTATAAAAAGTCGTAATTTCAAACTGCGAATACGTGCAGAGAGCCAGACGTTGGCTCCAAAATATGACTCAGGCCTCGATATTGGGATGTTTGGGATATTTTGAAAACTGCAGGGAGGTTTGGGACAAATGTGACCAAACGCCGCTTTCAGCACTTGGCATATGTTGGGTATATAAAGCCATAATTTCAAACTGCGAATATGTGCAGAGAGCCAGAATTTGGCTCCAAAATATGGCTCAGGCCTCGAAATTGGGATGTTTGGGATATTTTGAAAACTGCAGGGGGGATTGAGACAAATGTGACCAAACGCATTGGCATATGTTGGGTATAAAAAATTCCTAATTTCAAAATGCGAATACGTGCAGAGAGCCAGAATTTGGCTCCAAAATATGGCTCAGTCCTCGAAATTGGGATGTTTGGGATATTTTGAAAACTGCACAGGGGGTTTGGGACAAATGTGACCAAACGGCGCTTTCAGTACTTGGCATATGTAAGGTATAAAAAAGTCGTAATTTCAAACTGCGAATACGTGCAGAGAGCCAGAATTTGGCTCCAAAATATGGCTCAGGCCTCGAAATTGGGATGTTTGGGATATTTTGAAAATTGCAGGGGGATTGAGACAAATGTGACCAAACGCATTGGCATATGTTGGGTAAAAAGTCGTAATTTTAAACTGCGAGTATGTGCAGAGAGCCAGAATTTGGCTCCAAAATATGGCTCAGGCCTCGAAATTGGGATATTTAGGATATTTCGAAAACTGCAGGGGAGTTTGTTCGAAATGTGACTCACTGCCGCTTTCAGGACTCGGCATATGTTGGGTATAAAATGTCGTAATTTCAAACCGCGAATACGTGCATAGAGCCAGAATTTGGCTCCAAAATATTGCTGAGGCCTCGAAATTGGGATGTTTGGGATATTTTGAAAACTGCAGGGGAGTTTGTTCGAAATGTGACTCACTGCCGCTTTCAGGACTGGCATATGTTGGGTATAAAAAGTCATAAATTCAATCTGCGAATACGTGCAGAGAGCCAGCATTTTGCTCCAAAATATGGCTCAGGCCTCGAAATTGGGATATTTGGGATATTTTGAAAACTGCAGGGGGGATTGGGACAGATGTGACCAAACGCCGCTTTTAGTACTTGGCATATGTTGGGCATAAACAAGTCGCAATTTCAAACTGTGAATACGTGCAGAGAGCCAGCATTTTGCTCCAAAATATGGCTCAGGCCTCGAAATTGGGATATTTGGGATATTTCGAAAACTGCAGGGGAGTTTGTGCAAAATGTGACTCTCTGCCGCTTTCAGGACTTGGCATATGTTGGGTATAAAAAGTCGTAATTTCAATCTTCGAATTCGTGCATAGAGCCAGAATTTGGCTCCAAAATTCTGGCTCAGGCCTCGAAATTGGGATGTTTGTATTATTTTGAAAACTGCAGGGAGGTTTCGGACAAATGTGACCAAATGCCGCTTTCAGTACTTGGCATATGTTGGGTATATAAAGTCGTAATTTCAAACTGCGAATACGTGCAGAGAGCCAGAGTTTTGCTCCAAACTATGGGTCAGGCCTCGAAATTAGCATGTTTAGGATATTTTGAAAGTCGCAGGCAGGTTTGGGACAAATGTGTCCAAACACCGCTTTCAGTACTTGGCATTTGTTGGGTATAAAAAGTCATAATTTCAAACTGCGAATACGTGCTGAGAGCCAGAATTTGGCTCCAAAATATGGCTCAGGGCTCGAAATTGAGATGTTTAGGATATTTTGAAAAATGCAGGGGAGTTTAGCAAATGAGAGTCACTGCCACTTTCAGTACTTGGCATATGTTGGGTATAAAAAAAGTCGTAATTTCAAACTGCGAGTACGTGCAGAAAGCCAGAATTTGGCTCCAAAATATGGCTCGGGCCTCGAAATTGGGATATTTGGGATATTTTGAAAACTGCAGGGGGGTTTGTGCAAAATGTGACTCACTACCGCTTTCATTACTTGGCATATATTGGGTATAAAAATCGTAATTTCAAACTGCGAATACGTGCAGAGAGCCAGAATTTGGCTCCAAAATGTGAATCAGGCCTTAAAATTGGGATGTTTGGGATATTTTGAAAACTGCAGCGGGGATTGCTCCAAATGTTACCAAACGCCGCTTTCAGTACTTGCCATATGTTGGGTATAAAAAAGTCGCAATTTCAAACTGCGAATACGTGCAGAAAGCCAGAATTTGGCTCCAAAATATGGCTCAGGCCTCGAAATTGGGATATTTGGGATATTTCGAAAACAGCAGGGAAGTTTGTGCAAAATGTGACTCACTGCCACTCTCAGGACTTGGTATATGTTGGGTATAAAAAGTCTTAATTTCAAACTGCGAATACGTGCATAGAGCCAGAATTTGGCTCCAAAATATGGCTCAGTCCTTGATATTGGGATTTTTGGGATATTTTGAAAACTGCAGGGAAGTTTGGGACAAATGTGACCAAACGCCGCTTTCAGTACTTGGCATATGTTGGGTATAAAAAGTCGTAATTTCAAACTGCGAATACATGCAGAGAGCCTGAATTTGGCTCCAAAGAATGGCTCAGGCCTCGAAATTGGGATGTTTGGGATATTTTGAAAACTGCAGGGGGGATTGAGACAAATGTGACCAAACGCATTGGCATATGTTGGGTATAAAAAAGTCGTAATTTCAAAATGCGAATACGTGCATAGAGCCAGAATTTGGCTCCAAAATATGGCTCAGGCATCGAAATTGGGATGTTCGGGATATTTTGAAAACTGCAGGGAGGTTTGGGACAAATATGACCAAACGTCGCTTTCAGTACTTTGCATATGTTGGGTATATAAAACCGTAATTTCAAACTGCGAATACGTGCAGAGAGCCAGATTTGGCTCCAAAATATGGCTCAGGCCTTAAAATTAGCATGTTTGGGATATTTTGAAAACTGCAGGGAGCTTTGGGACAAATGTGAGCAAACGCCGCTTTCAGTACTTGGCATAAGTTGGGTATAAAAAGTCGTAATTTCAAACTGCGAATACGTGCAGAGAGCCAGAATTTGGCTCCAAAATATGGCTCAGGCCTTGAAATTGAGATGTTTGGGATATTTTGAAATCTGCAGGGGGGATTGGGACAGATGTGACCAAACGCCGCTTTTAGTACTTGGCATATGTTGGGTATAAAAAGTCGTAATTGCAAACTGCGAATACGTGCAGAGAGCCAAAATTTGGCTACAAAATATGGCTCAGGCCTCGAAATTGGGATGTTTGGGATATTTTGAAAACTGCAGGGGAGTTTGCGCAAAATGTGACTCACTGCCACTTTTAGTACTTGGCATATGTTGGGTATAAAAAGTCGTAATTTCAAACTGCGAATACGTGCAGAGAGCCAGACGTGTGCTCCAAAATATGACTCAGGCCTCGATATTGGGATGTTTGAGATATTTAGAAAACTGCAGGGAGGTTTGGGACAAATGTGACCAAACGCCGCTTGCAGTACTTGGCATATGTTGGGTATATAAAGCCATAATTTCAAACTGCGAATACGTGGAGAGAGCCAGAATTTGGCTCCAAAATATGGCTCAGGCCTCGAAATTGGGATGTTTGGGATATTTTGAAAACTGCAGGGGGGATTGAGATAAATGTGACCAAACGCATTGGCATATGTTGGGTTTAAAAAAGTCCTAATTTCAAAATGCGATTACGTGCAGAGAGCCAGAATTTGGCTCCAAAATATGGCTCAGGCCTCGAAATTGGGATATTTTGGATATTTCGAAAACTGCAGGGGAGTTTGTGCAAAATGTGACTCACTGCCGCTTTCAGGACTTGGCATATGTTGGGTATAAAAATTCGTAATATCAATCTGCGAATACGTGCATAGAGCCAGAATTTGGCTCCAAAATATGGCTCAGGCCTCGAAATTGGGATGTTTGGGATATTTTGAAAACTGCTCGGGGGGTTTGGGACAAATGTGACCAAACGCCGCTTTCAGTACTTGGCATATGTAAGGTATAAAAAAGTCGTAATTTCAAACTGCGAATACGTGCAGAGAGCCAGAATTTGGCTCCAAAATATGGCTCAGGCCTCGAAATTGGGATGTTTGGGATATTTTGAAAATTGCAGGGGGATTGAGACAAATGTGACCAAACGCATTGGCATATGGTGGGTATAAAAAGTCGTAATTTTAAACTGCGAGTATGTCCAGAGAGCCAGAATTTGGCTCCAAAATATGGCTCAGGCCTCGAAATTGGGATATTTAGGATATTTCGAAAACTGCAGGGGTGTTTGTTCGAAATGTGACTCACTGCCGCTTTCAGGACTCGGCATATGTTGGGTATAAAATGTCGTAATTTCAAACCGCGAATACGTGCATAGAGCCAGAATTTGGCTCCAAAATATTGCTGAGGCCTCGAAATTGGGATGTTTGGGATATTTGAAAACTGCAGGGGGGGGATTGGGACAAATGTGACCAAACGCCGCTTTCAGTACTTGGCATATGTTGTGTATAAAAATTCGTAATTTCAAACTGCGAATACGTGCTGAGAGCCAGAATTTTGCTCCAAAATATTGCTCAGGCCTCGAAATTAGGATGTTTGGGATATTTTGAAAACTGCGGGGGGGTTTGGGACAAATATGACCAAACGCCGCTTTCAGTACTTGGCATATGTTGTGTATAAAAATTCGTAATTTCAAACTGCGAATACGTGCTGAGAGCCAGAGTTTGGCTCCAAAATATAGCTCAGGCCTCGAAATAGGAATATTTGGGATATTTTGAAAACTGCAGGGGAGTTTCTGCAAAATGTGACTCTCTGCCTCTTTCATACTTGGCTTATGTTGGGTATAAAAAGTAGAAATTTCAAACTGCGAATACGTGCAGAGAGCCAGAATTTGACTCCAAAATATGGCTCAGGCCTCGAAATTGGGATGTTTGGGATATTTTGGAAACTGCAAGGGGAGTTTCTGCAAAATGTGACTCACTGCCTCTTTCAGTACTTGGCATATGTTGGGTATAAAAATTCGTAATTTCAAACTGCGAATATGTGCAGAGAGCCAGAATTAGGCTCCAAAATATGGCTCAGGCCTCGAAATTGGGATATTTGGGATATTTCGAAAACTGCAGGGGAGTTTGTGCAAAATGTGACTCACTCCCACTTTAAGGACTTGGCATATGTTGGGTATAAAAAGTCATAAATTCAATCTGCGAATACGTGCAGAGAGCCAGCATTTTGCTCGAAAATATGGCTCAGGCCTTGAAATTGAGATGTTTGGGATATTTTGAAAACTGCAGGGGGGATTGGGACAGATGTGACCAAACGCCGCTTTTAGTACTTGGCATATGTTGGGCATAAACAAGTCGCAATTTCAAACTGCGAATATGTGCAGAGAGCCAGAATTAGGCTCCAAAACATGGCTAAGGCCTCGAAATTGGAATATTTGGGATATTTCGAAAACTGCAGGGGAGTTTGTGCAAAATGTGACTCACTGCCGCTTTCAGGACTTGGCATATGTTGGGTATATAAAGTCGTAATTTCAAACTGCGAATACGTGCAGAGAGCCAGAATTTTGCTCCAAACTATGGGTCAAGCCTCGAAATTAGCATGTTTAGGATATTTTGAAAGTTGCAGGGAGGTTTAGGACAAATGTGTCCAAACACCGCTTTCAGTACTTGGCATTTGTTGGGTATAAAAAGTCATAATTTCAAACTGCGAATACGAGCTGAGAGCCAGAATTTGGCTCCAAAATATGGCTCAGGGCTCGAAATTGAGATGTTTAGGATATTTTGAAAAATGCAGGGGAGTTTAGCAAAATGTGAGTCACTGCCACTTTCAGTACTTGGCATATGTTGGGTATAAAAAGTCGTAATTTCAAACTGCGAGTACGTGCAGAAAGCCAGAATATGGCTCGAAAATATGGCTCAGGCCTCGAAATTGGGATATTTGGGATATTTTGAAAACTGCAGGGGAGTTTGTGCAAAATGTGACTCACTGCCGCTTTCAGGACTTGGCATATGTTGGGTATAAAAATTCGTAATATCAATCTGCGAATACGTGCATAGAGCCAGAATTTGGCTCCAAAATATGTCTCAGGCCTCGAAATTGGGATGTTTGGGATATTTTGAAAACTGCTCGGGGGGTTTCGACAAATGTGACCAAACGCCGCGTTCAGTACTTGGCATATGTTGGGCATAAAAAAAGTCGTAATTTCAAACTGCGAATACGTGCAGAGAGCCAGAATTTGGCTCCAAAATATGGTTTAGGCCTCGAAGTTGGGATGTTTGGGATATTTTGAAAACTGCAGGATAGTTTGTGCTAAATGTGAACTCACTGCCGCTTTCAGGTACTTGGCATATGTTGGGTATAAAAATCGTAAATCAAACTTCGAATACTTGCAGAGAGCGAAAATTTGGTTCCAAAATAAGACTCAGGCCTCGAAATTGGATATTGGGGGATATTTTGAAAACTGCAGGGGAGTTTGTGCAAAATGTGACTCGCTGCTGCTTTCAGTACCTGGAATATGTTGGGTATAAAAAGTCGTAATTTCAAACTGCGATACGTGCAGAGAGCCAGAATTTGGCTCCAAAATATGGTTCAGGCCTCGAAATTGGGATATTTGGGATTATTTCGAAAACTGCAGGGGATTTGTGGGAGATGTGACTCACTGCCGCTTCAGGACTTGGCATATGTTGGGGTATAAAAAAGTCGTAATTTTAAATCTGCGAATACGGCATAGAGCCAGAAATTTGACTCCAAAATATGGCTCAGGCCTTGAAATTGGGATGTTTGGGATATTCCGAAAAACTGCAGGGAGGTTTGGGACAAAAGTGACGAAACGCCGCTTTCAGTACTTGGCATATGTTGGGTATATAAATTCATTAATTTCAAACTGCGAATACGTGCAGAGAGCCAGAATTTGGCTCCAAAATATAGCTCAGGCCTCGAAATTAGGGATATTTGGGATATTTCGAAAACTGCAGGGGAGTTTGTGCAAAATGTGACTCACTGCCGCTTTCAGTACTTGCATATGTTGGGTATAAAAAATCGTAATATCAAACTGCGAATACGTGCATAGAGCCAGAATTTGGCTCCAAAATATGGCTCATGCCTCGAAATTGGGATGTTTGGGATATTTTGAAAACTGGCAGGGAGGTTTGGGACAAATGTGACCAAACCGCCACTTTCAGTACTTGGCATATGTTGGGTATAAAAAATTCGTAATTTCAAACTGTGTATACGTGCAGAGAGCCAGAATTTGGCTCCAAAAATATGGCTCAGGCCTCAAAATAGGGATATTTAGTATATTTCGAAAAATGCAGTGGAGGTTTGTGCGAAATGTGACTCACTGCCGCTTTCAGGCTTGGCATATGTTGGGTATAAAAATCGTAATATCAAACTGCGAATACGTGCAGAGAGCCAGAATTTGGCTCCAAAATATGGCTGAGGCCTCGATATTGTGGATGTTTGGGATATTTTGAAAACTGCAGGGAGGTTTGGGACAAATGTAACCAAACGCCGCTTTCAGTACTTGGCATATGTTGGGTATAAAAAAGTTGTAGTTTCAAACTGCGAATAACGTGCAGAGAGTCAGAATTTGGCTCCAAAATATAGCTCAGGCCTCGAAATTAGGATATTTGGGATATTTCGAAAACTGCAGGGGAGTTTGTGCAAAAATGTGACTCACTGCCGCTTTCAGTACTTAGCATATGTTGGGTATAAAAATCGTAATATCAAACCACGAATACGTGCATAGAGGCAGAATTTGGCTCCAAAATTTGGCTCAGGCCTCGAAATAGGGATGTTTGGGATATTTTGAAAACCACAGGGGGGGGGGTTGGGACAAATGTGACCAAACGCCGCGTTTAGTACTTGGCATATGTTGGGCATAAAAAAGTCGTAATTTCAAACAGCGAATACGTGCAGAGAGCCAGCATTTGGCTCCAAAATATGGCTCAAGTCCTCGAAATTGGGATATTTGGGATATTTCGAAAACTGCAGGGGAGTTTGTGCGAAATGTGACTCTCTGCCGCTTTCAAGACTTGGCATATGTTGGGTATAAAAATGTCGTAATTTCAAACCGCGAAATACGTGCATAGAGCCAGAATTTGGCTCCAAAATATGGCTCAGGCCTCGAAATTGGGATGTTTGGGATATTTTGAAAACTGCAGGGGGGTTTGGGACAAATGTTACCAAACGCCGCTTTCAGTACTTGGCATATATTGGGTATAAAAAATTCGTAATTTCAAACTGCGAATACGTGCAGAGAGCCAGAGTTTGTCCCAAAATATGGCTCAGGTCTC
Organism: Procambarus clarkii; assembly: GCF_040958095.1. NCBI lineage: Eukaryota > Metazoa > Arthropoda > Malacostraca > Decapoda > Cambaridae > Procambarus > Procambarus clarkii. The sequence continues at coordinate 29,593 of NW_027189198.1, forward strand.
GAAATTGGGATATTTGGGATATTTTGAAAACTGCAGGGGGGTTTGGGACAAATTTGACCAGAAGCCGCTTTCAGAACTTTGCATATGTTGGGTATAAAAAGTCCTAATTTCAAACTGCGAATACGTGCAGAGTGCTTGAATTTGGCTCCAAAATATGGCTCAGGCCTCGAAATTGGGATGTTTTGGGATATTTTGAAACTGCAGGGAGGTTTGGGACAAATGTAACCAAACGCCACTTTCAGTACTTGGCATATGTTGGGTATATAAAGTCGTAATTTCAAACTGCGAATACGTGCAGAGAGCCAGAATTTTGCTCCAAAATATGGATCAGGCCTCAAAATTGGGATATTTGGGATATTTCGAAAACTGCAGGGGAGTTTGTGTGAAATGTGACTCACTGCCGCTTTCAGGGCTTGGCATATGTTATGTATAAAATATCGTAATTTTCAAACCGCGAATACGTGCATAGAGCCAGAATTTGGCTCCATAATATTGCTCAGGGCCTCGAAATTGGGATGTTTGGGATATTTTGAAAACTGCAGGGGGGGGGGGGGGGGTTTGGGACAAATGTGACCAAACACCGCTTTCAGTACGTGGCATATGTTGGGCATAAAAAAGTCGGAATTTCAAACTGTGAATACGTGCAGAGAGCCAGAATTTGGCTCCCAAATATTGCTCAGGCCTCGAAATTGGGATATTTGGGATATTTTGAAAACTGCAGTGCAGTTTGTGTGAAATGTGTCTCACTGCCGCTTTCAGGACTTGGCATATGTTGGGTATAAAATCGTAATATTAAACTGCGAATACATGGAGAGAGCCAGAATTTGGCTCCATAATATGGCTCAGGCCTCGATATTGGGATATTTGGGATATTTCGAAAACTGCAGGGGAGTTTGTACAAAATTTGACTCACTGCCGCTTTCAGGACTTGGCATATGTTGGGTATAAAAAGTCGTAATTTCAAACTGCGAATACGTGCATAGAGCCAGAATTTGGCTGAAAAATATTGCTCTGTCCTCGAAATTGGGATGTTTGGGATATTTTGAAAACTGCAGGGGGGTTTGGGACCAAAGAGACGAAACGCCGCTTTCAGAACTTGGCATATGTTGCGTATAAAAAGTTGTAATTTCAATCTGCGAATACGTGCAGAGAGCTTGAATTTGGCTCCAAAATATGGCTCAGGCCTCGAAAGTGGGATGTTTTGGGATATTTTGAAAAACTGCAGGGGAGTTTGTGCAAAATGTGACTCACTGCTGCTTTCAGTACTTGGCATATGTTGGGTATAAAAAGTCGTAATTTCAAACTGCGAATACGTGCAGAGAGCCAGAATTTGGCTCGAAAATATTGCTCAGGCCTCGAAATTGGTATATTTGGGGTATTTCGAAAACTGGAAGGAAGTTTGTGCAAAATGTGACTTACTGCCGCTTTCAGGAATTGGCATATGTTGGGTATAAAAAGTCGTAATTTCAATCTGCGAATACGTGCATAGAGCCAGAATTTGGCTCCAAAATATGGCTCAGGCCTCGAAATTTGGATATTTGGGATATTTCGAAAACTGCAGGGGAGTTTGTGCGAAATGTGACTCACTGCCGGTTTCAGGACTTGGCATATGTTGGGTATAATATATCGTAATTTCAAGCCTCGAATACGTGCAATAGAGCCAGAATTTGGCTCCAAAATATGGCTCAGGCCTCGAAATTGCGATGTTTGAGATATTTTGAAAACTGCAGGAGGGTTTTGGGACAAAGGTTACCAAACGCCGCTTTCAGTACTTGGCATAAATTGGGTATAAAAAATTCGTAATTTCAAACTGCGAATACGTGCAGAGAGCCAGAATTTGGCTCACAAATATGGCTCAGGCCTCAAAATTGGGATATTTATGATATTTCGAAAATTGCAGGGGAGTTTGTGCAAAATGTGACTCGCTACCGCTTTCAGTACTTGGCATATGTTGGGTATAAAAATCCTAATATCAAACTGCGAATACGTGCAGAGAGCCAGAATTTGGCTCCAAAATATGGCTGAGGCCTCGATATTGTGATGTTTGGGATATTTTGAAAACTGCAGGGAGGTTTGGGACAAATGTAACCAAACGCCGCTTTCAGTACTTGGCATATGTTGGGTATAAAAATCCTAATATCAAACTGCGTATACGTGCAGAGAGCCAGAATTTGGCTCCAAAATATGGCTCAGTCCTCGAAATTGGGATATTTGGGATATTTCGAAAACTGCAGGGGAGTTTGTGCGAAATGTGACTCCACTGCCGCTTTCAGGGCTTGGCATATGTTGGGTATAAAAATGTCGTAATTTCAAACCACGAATACATGCATAGAGCCAGAATTTGGCTCCAAAATTTGGCTCAGGCCTCGAAATAGGGATGTTTGGGATATTTTGAAAACTACAGTGGGGGGATTGGGACACATGTGACCAAATGCCGCGTTCAGTACTTGGCATATGTTAGGCATAAAAAAGTCGTAATTTCAAACTGCGAATACGTGCAGAGAGCCAGCATTTGGCTCCAAAATATGGCTCAGTCCTCGAAATTAGGATATTTGGGATATTTCGAAAACTGCAGGGGAGTTTGTGCGAAATGTGACTTACTGCCGCTTTCAAGACTTGGCATATGTTGGGTATAAAATGTCGTAATTTCAAACCGCGAATACGTGCATAGAGCCAGAATTAGGCCCCAAAATATGGCGCAGGCCTCAAAATTGGGATGTTTGGGATATTTTGAAAACTGCTGGGAGGTTTGGGACAAATATAACCAAACGCCGCTTTCAACACTTGGCATATGTTGGGTATAAAAAAATTCGTAATTTCATACTGCGAATACGTGCATAGAGCCAGAATTTGGCTCCAAAATATTGCTCAGTCCTCGAAATTGGGTAGTTTGGAATATTTTGAAAACTGCAGGGGGGTTTGGGACAAATATGACCAAACGCTGCTTACAGAACTTGGCATATGTTGGTTATAAAAAGTAGGAATTTCAACTGCGAATACGTGCAGAGAGCTTGAATTTGGCTCCAAAAATATGGCTCAGGCCTTGAAAGTGGGATGTTTGGGATATTTTGAAAACTGCAGGGGAGTTTGAGCAAAATGTGACTCACTGCCGCTTTCAGTATTTGGCATATGTTGGGTATAAAAAGTCGTAATTTCATACTGCGAATACGTGCAGAGAGCCAGAATTTGGCTCCAAAATATGGCTCAGGCCTCAAAATTGGGATGTTTGGGATATTTTGAAAACTGCAGGGGGGTTTGGGACAAATGTGACCAAACGCCGCTTTCAGTACTTGGCATACGTTGGGTATAAAAAAGTCGTAATTTCAAACTGCGAATACGTGCAGAGAGCCAGGGTTTGGCTCAAAATATGGCTCACACCTCGAAATTGGGATGTTTGGGATATTTCGAAAACTGCAGGGGAGTTTGTGCAAAATGTGACTCACTGCCGCTTTCAGTACTTGACATATGTTGGGTATAAAAAGTCGTAATTTCAAACTGTGAATACGTGCAGAGAGCCTGAGTTTGGCTCCAAAATATGGCTCTCGCCTCGAAATTGGGATTTTTGGGGTATTTCGAAAACTGCAGGGGAATTTGTGCAAAATGTGACTCACTGGCGCTTTCAGTACTTGACATATGTTGGGTATAAAAAGTCGTAATTTCATACTGCGAATACGTGCAGAGAGCCAGAATTTGGCTCCAAAATATGGCTCAGGCCTCAAAATTGGGATATTTGGGATATTTCGAAAAACTTCAGGGGAGTTTGTGGGAAATGTGACTCACTGCCGCTTTCAGGACTTGGCATATGTTGGGTATAAAAATCGTAATTTTAATCTGCGAATACGTGCATAGAGCCAGAATTTGACTCCAAAATATGGCTCAGGCCTTGAAATTGGGATGTTTGGGATATTCTGAAAACTGCAGGGAGGTTTGGGACAAAAGTGACGAAACGCCGCTTTCAGTACTTGGCATATGTTGGGTATATAAATTCATAATTTCAAACTGCGAATACGTGCAGAGAGCCAGAATTTGGCTCCAAAATATAGCTCAGGCCTCGAAATTAGGATATTTGGGATATTTCGAAAACTGCAGGGGAGTTTGTGCAAAATGTGACTCACTGCCGCTTTCAGTACTTGGCATATGTTGGGTATAAAAATCGTAATATCAAACTGCGAATACGTGCATAGAGCCAGAATTTGGCTCCAAAATATGGCTCATGCCTCGAAATTGGGATGTTTGGGATATTTTGAAAACTGCAGGGAGGTTTGGGACAAATGTGACCAAACGCCACTTTCAGTACTTGGCATATGTTGGGTATAAAAAGTCGTAATTTCAAACTGTGTATACGTGCAGAGAGCCAGAATTTGGCTCCAAAATATGGCTCAGGCCTCAAAATAGGGATATTTAGTATATTTCGAAAAATGCAGTGGAGTTTGTGCGAAATGTGACTCACTGCCGCTTTCAGGGCTTGGCATATGTTGGGTATAAAATATCGTAATTTCAAACCTCGAATACGTGCATAGAGCCTGAATTTGGCTCCAAAATATGGCTCAGGCCTCGAAATTGAGATGTTTGGGATATTTCGAAAACTGCTGGGGAGTTTGCGAATACGTGCAGAGAGCCAGAATTTGGCTCAAAAATATGGCTCATGCCTCAAAATTGGGATATTTATGATATTTCGAAAATTGCAGGGGAGTTTGTGCAAAATGTGACTCACTGCCGCTTTCAGTACTTGGCATATGTTGGGTATAAAAATCGTAATATCAAACTGCGAATACGTGCAGAGAACCAGAATTTGGCTCCAAAATATGGCTGAGGCCTCGATATTGTGATGTTTGGGATATTTTGAAAACTGCAGGGAGGTTTGGGACAAATGTAACCAAACGCCGCTTTCAGTACTTGGCATATGTTTAGTATAAAAAAGTTGTAGTTTCAAACTGCGAATACGTGCAGAGAGCCAGAATTTGGCTCCAAAATATAGCTCAGGCCTCGAAATTAGGATATTTGGGATATTTCGAAAACTGCAGGGGAGTTTGTGCAAAATGTGACTCACTGCCGCTTTCAGTACTTGGCATATGTTGGGTATAAAAATCGTAATATCAAACTGCGAATACGTGCATAGAGCCAGAATTTGGCTCCAAAATATGGCTCATGCCTCGAAATTGGGATGTTTGGGATATTTTGAAAACTGCAGGGAGGTTTGGGACAAATGTGACCAAACGCCACTTTCAGTACTTGGCATATGTTGGGTATAAAATGTCGTAATTTCAAACACGAATACGTGCATAGAGCCAGAATTTGGCTCCAAAATTTGGCTCAGGCCTCGAAATAGGGATGTTTGGGATATTTTGAAAACCACAGGGGGGGGGGGGGGACAAATGTGACCAAACGCCGCGTTTAGTACTTAGCATATGTTGGGCATAAAAAAGTCGTAATTTCAAACAGCGAATACGTGCAGAGAGCCAGCATTGGCTCCAAAATATGGCTCAGGCCTCGAAATTGGGATGTTTGGGATATTTTGAAAACTGCAGGGGGGTTTGGGACAAATGTTACCAAACGCCGCTTTCAGTACTTGGCATATATTGGGTATAAAAAATTCGTAATTTCAAACTGCGAATACGTGCAGAGAGCCAGAGTTTGGCCCAAAATATGGCTCAGGTCTCGAAATTGGGATATTTGGGATATTTGAAAACTGCAGGGGGGGTTTGGGACAAATTTGACCAAAAGCCGCTTTCAGAACTTTGCATATGTTGGGTATAAAAAGTCCTAATTTCAAACTGCGAATACGTGCAGAGTGCTTAAATTTGGCTCCAAAATATGGCTCAGGTGTCGAAATTGAGATATTTGGGATATTTCGAAAACTGCAAGGGAGTTTGTGCAAAATGTGACTCACTGCCGCTTCAGGACTTGGCATATGTTTGAATAAATAGTCGTAATTTCAAACTGCGAATACGTGCAGAGAGCCAGAATTTGGCTCCAAAATATGGCTCAGGCGTCGAAATTGGGATGTTTGAGATATTTTGAAAACTGCAGTGAGGTTTGGGACAAATATGACAAAACGTCTCTTACAGTACTTGGCATATGTTGGGTATATAAAGTCGTAATTTCAATCTGCGAATACGTGCAAAGAGCCAGAATTTGGCTCCCAAATATTGCTCAGGACTCGAAATTGGGATATTTGGGATTATTTTGAAAACTGCAGGGGGGGGGGGGGGTTTGGGACAAATGTGACCAAAACACCGCTTTCAGTACGTGGCATATGTTGGGCATAAAAAAAGGTCGTAATTTCAAACTGTGAATACGTGCAGAGAGCCAGAATTGGCTCCCAAATATTGCTCAGGCCTCGAAATTGGGATATTTGGGATATTTGAAAACTGCAGTGCAGTTTGTGTGAAATGTTGTCTCACTGCCGCTTTCAGGACTTGGCATATGTTGGGTATAAAATATCGTAATTTCAAACCGCGAATACGTGCATAGAGCCAGGAATTTGGCTCCATAATATTGCTCAGGCCTCGAAATTGGGAAGTTTGTGATATTTTGAAAACTGCAGGGGGGGTTTGGGACAAATGTTACCAAACGCCGCTTTCAGTACTTGGCATATATTGGGTATAAAAAATTCGTAATTTCAAACTGCGAATACGTGGAGAGAGCCAGAGTTTGGCTCCAAAATAAGGCTCAGGCCTCGAAATTGGGATGTTTGGGATATTTCGAAAACTACAGGGGAGTTTGTGCAAAATGTGACTCACTGCCGCTTTCAGTACTTGGCATATGTTGGGTATAAAATCGTAATATTAAACTGCGAATACTTGGAGAGAGCCAGAATTTGGCTCCATAATATGGCTCAGGCCTTCGATATTGGGATATTTGGGATATTTCGAAAACTGCAGGGGAGTTTGTACAAAATTTGACTCACTGCCGCTTTCAGGACTTGGCATATGTTGGGTATAAAAAGTCGTAATTTCAAACTGCGAATACGTGCATAGAGGCCAGAATTTGGCTGAAAAATATTGCTCTGTCCTCGAAATTGGGATGTTTGGGATATTTTGAAAACTGCAGGGGGGTTTGGGACCAAAGAGACGAAACGCCGCTTTCAGAACTTGGCATATGTTGCGTATAAAAAGTTGTAATTTCAAACTGCGAATACGTGCAGAGAGCTTGAATTTGGCTCCAAAATATGGCTCAGGCCTCGAAAGTGGGATGTTTGGGATATTTTGAAAACTGCAGGGGAGTTTGTGCAAAATGTGACTTACTGCCGCTTTCAGGAATTGGCATATGTTGGGTATAAAAAGTCGTAATTTCAATCTGCGAATACGTGCATAGAGCCAGAATTTGGCTCCAAAATATGGCTCAGGCCTCGAAATTTGGATATTTGGGATATTTCGAAAACTGCAGGGGAGTTTGTGCGAAATGTGACTCACTGCCGGTTTCAGGACTTGGCATATGTTGGGTATAAAATATCGTAATTTCAAGCCTCGAATACGTGCATAGAGCCAGAATTTGGCTCCAAAATATGGCTCAGGCCTCGAAATTGCGATGTTTGAGATATTTTGAAAACTGCAGGAGGGTTTGGGACAAAGGTTACCAAAACGCCGCTTTCAGTACTTGGCATAAATTGGGTATAAAAAATTCGTAATTTCAAACTGCGAATACGTGCAGAGAGCCAGAATTTGGCTCAAAAATATGGCTCAGGCCTCAAAATTGGGATATTTATGATATTTCGAAACTTGCAGGGGAGTTTGTGCAAAATGTGACTCACTGCCGCTCTCAGTACTTGGCATATGTTGGGTATAAAAATCCTAATATCAAACTGCGAATACGTGCAGAGAGCCAGAATTTGGCTCCAAAATATGGCTGAGGCCTCGATATTGTGATGTTTTGGGATATTTTGAAAACTGCAGGGAGGTTTGGGACAAATGTAACCAACGCCGCTTTCAGTACTTGGCATATGTTGGGTATAAAAAAGTCGTAGTTTCAAACTGCGTATACGTGCAGAGAGCCAGAATTTGGCTCCAAAATATGGCTCAGTCCTCGAAATTGGATATTTGGGATATTTCGAAAACTGCAGGGGAGTTTGTGCGAAATGTGACTCACTGCCGCTTTCAGGGCTTGGCATATGTTGGGTATAAAATGTCGTCATTTCAAACCACGAATACATGCATAGAGCCAGAATTTGGCTCCAAAATTTGGCTCAGGCCTCGAAATAGGGATGTTTGGGATATTTTGAAAACTACAGTGGGGGATTGGGACAAATGTGACCAAATGCATGCGTTCAGTACTTGGCATATGTTGGGCATAAAAAAGTCGTAATTTCAAACTGCGAATACGTGCAGAGAGCCAGCATTTGGCTCCAAAATATGGCTCAGTCCTCGAAATTAGGATATTTGGGATATTTCGAAAACTGCAGGGGAGTTTGTGCGAAATGTGACTCACTGCCGCTTTCAAGACTTGGCATATGTTGGGTATAAAATGTCGTAATTTCAAACCGCGAATACGTGCATAGAGCCAGAATTAGGCTCCAAAATATGGCTCAGGCCTCAAAATTGGGATGTTTGGGATATTTTGAAAACTGCTGGGAGGTTTGGGACAAATATAACCAAACGCCGCTTTCAACACTTGGCATATGTTGGGTATAAAAAATTCGTAATTTCATACTGCGAATACGTGCATAGAGCCAGAATTTGGCTCCAAAATATGTGCTCAGGCCTTGAAAGTGGGATGTTTGGGATATTTTGAAAACTGCAGGGGAGTTTGAGCAAATGTGACTCACTGCCGCTTTCAGTATTTGGCATATGTTGGGTATAAAAAGTCGTAATTCATACTGCGAATACGTGCAGAGAGCCAAAATTTGGCTCCAAAATATGGCTCAGGCCTTCAAAATTGGGGATGTTTTGGATATTTTGAAACTGCACGGACGGTTTGGGAAAAATGTGACAAACGCCGCATTCGTACTTGGGCATAATGTTGGGCATAAAAAGGTAGTAATTTTCAAACTGCGAATACGTACAATGAGCCAGAATTGGCTCCAAAATATTGCTCAAGCCTCGAAATTGGGATATTTGGATATTTCGAAAACTGCAGGGGAGTTTGTGCGAAATGTGACTCACTGCCGCTTTTCAGTACTTGACATATGTGGGAATAAAAAGTCGTAATTTCAAAACTGTGAATACGTGCAGAGAGCCTGAGTTTGGCTCCAAAATATGGCTCAGGCCTCGAAATTGGGATATTTGGGATATTTCGAAAACTGCAGGGGAATTTGTGCAAAATGTGACTCACTGGCGCTTTCAGTACTTGGCATATGTTGGGTATAAAAATCGTAATATCAAACTGCGAATACGTGCAGAGAGCCAGAATTTGGCTCCAAAATATGGCTCAGGCCTCAAAATTGGGATGTTTGTTATATTTCGAAAACTGCAGGGGAGTTTGTGGGAAATGTGACTCACTACCGCTTTCATTACTTGGCATATATTGGGTATAAAAAATCGTAATTTCAAACTGCGAATACGTGCATGGAGCCAGAATTTGGCTCCAAAATATGGCTCAGGCCTCGTAATTGGGATGTTTGGGATATTTTGAAAATTGCAGGGGTGTTTGGGACAAATGTGACCAAACGCCGCATTCAGTACTTGGCATACGTTGGGTATAAAAAAGTCGTAATTTCAAACTGCGAATACGTGCAGAGAGCCAGAGTTTGGCTCAAAAATATGGCTCACACCTCGAAATTGGGATATTTGGGATATTTCGAAAACTGCAGGGAGTTTGTGCAAAATGTGACTCACTGCCTCTTTCAGTACTTGGCATATGTTGGGTATAAAAAGTCGTAATATTAAACTGCAAATACGTGCAGAGAGCCAGAATTTGGCTCCAAAATATGGCTCAGGCCTCGATATGTGATGTTTGGGATATTTTGAAAACTGCAGGGAGGTTTGGGACAAATGTTACCAAACGCCGCTTTCAGTGCTTGGCATAATGTTGGGTATAAAAAATTCGTAATTTCAATACTGCGAATACGTGCAGAGAGCCAGAAGTTGGCTCCAAAATATGGCTCAGGCCTCGAAATTGGGATATTTTGGGATATTTCGAAAACTGTAGGGGAGTTTGTGCAAAATGTGACTCACTGCCGCTTTCAGTACTTGGCATATGTTGGGTATAAAAATTCGTAATATTCAAACTGCGAATACGTGCATAGAGCCAGAATTTGGCTCCAAAATATTGCTCAGGTCCTTGAAATTGGGATGTTTGGGATATTTTGAAAACTGCACGGACGGTTTTGGTTGGGAAAAATGTGACCAAACGCCGCATTCAGTACTTGGCATATGTTGGGCATAAAAATGGTCGTAATTTCAAACTGCGAATTACGTGCAATGAGCCAGAATTTGGCTCTAAAATATTGCTCAAGCCTCGAAATTGGGATATTTGGGATATTTCGAAAACTGCAGCGGAGTTTGTGCGAAATGTGACTCACTGCCGCTTCAGTACTTGACATATGTTGGGTATAAAAAAGTCGTAATTTCAAACTGTGAATACGTGCAGAGAGCCTGAGTTTGGCTCCAAAATATGGCTCTCGCCTCGAAATTGGGATTTTGGGGTATTTCGAAAACTGCAGGGGAATTTGTGCAAAATGTGACTCACTGGCGCTTTTCAGTACTTGGCATATGTTGGGTATAAAAATCGTAATATCAAACTGCCGAATACGTGCAGAGAGCCAGAACTTGGCTCCAAAATATGGCTCAGGCCTCGATATTGTGATGTTTGGGATATTTTGAAAACTGCAGGGAGGTTTGGGACAACTATAACCAAACGCCACTTTCAACACTTGGCATATGTTGGGTATAAAAAGTCGTAATTTCAAACTGCGAATACGTGCATAGAGCCAGAATTTGGCACCAAAATATTGCTCAGTCCTCGAAATTGGGTAGTTTGGGATATTTTGAAAACTGCAGGGGGGATTGGGACAAATATGACCAAACGCTGCTTAGCAGAACTTGGCATATGTTGGGTATAAAAAGTCATAATTTCAAACTGCGAATACTTGCAGAGAGCTTGAATTTGGCTCCAAAATATGGCTCAGGCCATGAAAGTGGGATGTTTGGGATATTTTGAAAACTGCAGGGGAGTTTGAGCAAAATGTGACTCACTGCCGCTTTCAGTACTTGGGTATAAAAAGTCGTAATTTCAAACTGCGAATACGTGCAGAGAGCCAGAATTTGGCTCCAAAATATGGCTAAGGCCTTGAAATTGGGATGTTTGGGATATTTTGAAAACTGCAGGGGGGGTTGGGACAAATGTGACCAAACGCTGCTTTCAGTACTTGGCATATGTTGGGTATAAAAAGTCGTAATTTCAAACTGCGAATACGTGCAGAGAGCCAGAATTTGGCTCCAAAATATGGCTCAGGCCTCGAAATTGGGATGTTTGGGATATTTTGAAAACTGCAGGGGAGTTTGTGCGAAATGTTGACTCACTGCCGCTTTCAAGACTTGGCATATGTTTGGGTATAAAAAAGTCGTAATTTCAAACTGCGAATACGTGCAGAGAGCCAGAATATGGCTCCAAAATATGGCTCAGGCCTCGAAATTGGGATATTTGGGATATTTCGAAACTCCAGGGGAGTTTGTGCGAAATGTGACCTCACTGCCGCTTTCAAGACTTGGCATATGTTGCGGTATAAAATGTCGTAATTTCCAACCGCGAATACGTGCATAGAGCCAGAATTTGGCTCCTAAAATATGGCTAAGGCCTCGAAATTGGGATGTTTGGGATATTTTGAAACTGCAGGGGGGGGGGGGTTTTGGGACAAATGTGACCAAACACCGCTTTCAGTACTTGGCATATGTTGGGTATAAAAAATTCGTAATTTCATACTGGTGAATATGTGCCAGAGAGCAGAAGTTGGCTCCAAAATATGGCTCAGGCCTCGAAATTGGGATATTTGGGATATTCGAAAACTTGTAGGGGAGTTTGTGCAAAATTTGACTCACTGCTGCTTTCAGGACTTAGCATATGTTGGGTATAAAATGTCGTTAATTTTCAAACCGCGAATACGTGCATGGAGCCAGAATTTGGCTCCAAAATATTGCTCAGTCCTCGAAATTGGGATGTTTGGGATATTTTGAAAACTGAAGGAGGGTTGGGACAAATATGACCAAACGCCGCTTTTCAGAACTTGGCATATGTTGGGTATAAAAAGTCGTAATTTTCAAACTGCGAAAACGTGCAGAGAGCTTGAATTTGGCTTTGTAAAATATGGCTCAGCCTTGAAAGTTGGATGTTTGGGATATTTGAAACTGAAGGGGGGGTTTGGGACAAATGTGACCAAACGCTGCTTTCATTACTTGGCATACGTTTGGGTATAAAAAAGTCGTAATTTCAAACTGCGAATACGTGCAGAGAGCCTAGAGTTTGGCTCCAAAATATGGCTCACACCTCGAAATTGGGATGTTTGGGATATTTCGAAAACTGCAGGGAGTTTGTGCAAAATGTGACTCACTGCCCCCTTTCAGTACTTGGCATATGTTGGGTATAAAAATCGTAATATCAAACTGCGAATACGTGCAGAGAGCCAGAATTTGGCTCCAACATATGGCTCAGGCCTCGATATTGTGATGTTTGGGATATTTTGAAAACTGCAGGGAGGTTTGGGACAATGTTACCAAACGGCGCTTTCAGTGACTTGGCATATGTTGGGTATAAAAAATTCGTAATTTTCATACTGCGAATACGTGCAAGAGAGCCAGAAGTTGGCTCCAAAATATGGCTCAGGCCTCGAAATTAGGATATTTGGGATATTTCGAAAACTGTAGGGGAGTTTGTGCAAAATTTGACTCACTGCCGCTTTCAGGACTTGGCATATGTTGGGTATAAAAATTCGTAATTTCAAACTGCGAATACGTGCATAGAGCCAGAATTTGGCTCCAAAATATTGCTCAGTCCTTGAAATTGGGATGTTTGGGATATTTTGAAAACTGCACGGACGGTTTGGGAAAAATGTGACCAAACGCCGCATTCAGTACTTGGCATATGTTGGGCATAAAAATGGTCGTAATTTCAAACTGCGAATACGTGCAATGAGCCAGAATTTGGCTCCAAAATATTGCTCAAGCCTCGAAATTGGGATATTTGGGATATTTCGAAAACTGCAGGGGAGTTTGTGCGAAATGTGACTCACTGCCGCTTTCAGTACTTGACATATGTTGGGTATAAAAAAGTCGTAATTTCAAACTGTGAATACGTGCAGAGAGCCTGAGTTTGGGCTCCAAAATATGGCTCTCGCCTCGAAATTGGGATTTTTGGGTATTTCGAAAACTGCAGGGGAATTTGTGCAAAATGTGACTCACTGGCGCTTTCAGTACTTGGCATATGTTGGGTATAAAAATCGTAATATCAAACTGCGAATACGTGCAGAGAGCCAGAACTTGGCTCCAAAATATGGCTCAGGCCTCGATATTGTGATGTTTGGGATATTTTGAAAACTGCAGGGAGGTTTGGGACAACTATAACCAAACGCCACTTTCAACACTTGGCATATGTTGGGTATAAAAAGTCGTAATTTCAAACTGCGAATACGTGCATAGAGCCAGAATTTGGCACCAAAATATTGCTCAGTCCTCGAAATTGGGTAGTTTGGGATATTTTGAAAACTGCAGGGGGGATTGGGACAAATATGACCAAACGCTGCTTACAGAACTTGGCATATGTTGGGTATAAAAAGTCATAATTTCAAACTGCGAATACTTGCAGAGAGCTTGAATTTGGCTCCAAAATATGGCTCAGGCCATGAAAGTGGGATGTTTGGGATATTTTGAAAACTGCAGGGGAGTTTGAGCAAAATGTGACTCACTGCCGCTTTCAGTACTTGGCATATGTTGGGTATAAAAAGTCGTAATTTCAAACTGCGAATACGTGCAGAGAGCCAGAATTTGGCTCCAAAATATGGCTAAGGCCTCGAAATTGGGATGTTTGGGATATTTTGAAAACTGCAGGGGGGGTTTGGGACAAATGTGACCAAACGCTGCTTTCAGTACTTGGCATATGTTGGGTATAAAAAAGTCGTAATTTCAAACTGCGAATACGTGCAGAGAGCCAGAATTTGGCTCCAAAATATGGCTCAGGCCTCGAAATTGGGATGTTTGGGATATTTTGAAAACTGCAGGGGAGTTTGTGCGAAATGTGACTCACTGCCGCTTTCAAGACTTGGCATATGTTGGGTATAAAAAAGTCGTAATTTCAAACTGCGAATACGTGCAGAGAGCCAGAATATGGCTCCAAAATATGGCTCAGGCCTCGAAATTGGGATATTTGGGATATTTCGAAAACTCCAGGGGAGTTTGTGCGAAATGTGACTCACTGCCGCTTTCAAGACTTGGCATATGTTGGGTATAAAATGTCGTAATTTCAAACCGCGAATACGTGCATAGAGCCAGAATTTGGCTCTAAAATATGGCTAAGGCCTCGAAATTGGGATGTTTGGGATATTTTGAAAACTGCAGGGGGGGGGGTTTTGGGACAAATGTGACCAAACACCGCTTTCAGTACTTGGCATATGTTGGGTATAAAAAATTCGTAATTTCATACTGTGAATATGTGCAGAGAGCCAGAAGTTGGCTCCAAAATATGGCTCAGGCCTCGAAATTGGGATATTTGGGATATTTCGAAAACTGTAGGGGAGTTTGTGCAAAATTTGACTCACTGCTGCTTTCAGGACTTAGCATATGTTGGGTATAAAATGTCGTAATTTCAAACCGCGAATACGTGCATGGAGCCAGAATTTGGCTCCAAAATATTGCTCAGTCCTCGAAATTGGGATGTTTGGGATATTTTGAAAACTGAAGGAGGGTTTGGGACAAATATGACCAAACGCCGCTTTCAGAACTTGGCATATGTTGGGTATAAAAAGTCGTAATTTCAAACTGCGAAACGTGCAGAGAGCTTGAATTTGGCTTTTAAAATATGGCTCAGGCCTTGAAAGTGGGATGTTTGGGATATTTTGAAAACTCAGGGGGGTTTGGGACAAATGTGACCAAACGCTGCTTTCAGTACTTGGCATACGTTGGGTATAAAAAAGTCGTAATTTCAAACTGCGAATACGTGCAGAGAGCAGATTTGGCTCCAAAATATGGCTCACACCTCGAAATTGGGATGTTTGGGATATTTCGAAAACTGCAGGGGAGTTTGTGCAAAATGTGACTCACTGCCCCTTTCAGTACTTGGCATATGTTGGGTATAAAAATCGTAATATCAAACTGCGAATACGTGCAGAGAGCCAGAATTTGGCTCCAAAATATGGCTCAGGCCTCGATATTGTGATGTTTGGGATATTTTGAAAACTGCAGGGAGGTTTGGGACAAATTACCAAACGCCGCTTTCAGTACTTGGCATATGTTGGGTATAAAAAATTCGTAATTTCATACTGCGAATACGTGCAGAGAGCCAGAAGTTGGCTCCAAAATATGGCTCAGGCCTCGAAATTGGGATATTTGGGATATTTCGAAAACTGTAGGGGAGTTTGTGCAAAATTTGACTCACGCCGCTTTCAGGACTTGGCATATGTTGGGTATAAAAAGTCGTAATTTCAAACTGCGAATACGTGCATAGAGCCAGAATTTGGCTCCAAAATATGCTCAGCCTCGAAATTGGGATGTTTGGGATATTTTGAAAACTGCACGGAGGTTTGGGAAAATGTGACCAAACGCCGCTTTCAGTACTTGGCATATGTTGGGTAAAAAGTCGTAATTTCAAACTGCGAATACGTGCAATGAGCCAGAATTTGGCTCCAAAATATTGCTCAGCCTCGAAATTGGGATTTTGGGATATTTGAAAACTGCAGGGGAGTTTGTGCAAATGTGACTCACTGCCGCTTTCAGTACTTGCATATGTTGGGTATAAAAAGTCGTAATTCAAACTGTGAATACGTGCAGAGAGCCAGTTTGGCTCCAAAATATGGCTCAGGCCTCGAAATTGGGATTTTGGGATATTTCGAAAACTGCAGGGAATTTGTGCAAAATGTGACACTGCCGCTTTCAGTACTTGGCATATGTTGGGTATAAAAAGTCGTAATTTCAAACTGCGAATACGTGCAGAGAGCCAGAATTTGGCTCCAAAATATGGCTCAGGCCTCGAAATTGTGATGTTTGGGATATTTTGAAAACTGCAGGGAGGTTTGGGACAATATAACCAAACGCCACTTTCACACTTGGCATATGTTGGGTATAAAAAGTCGTAATTTCAAACTGCGAATACGTGCATAGAGCCAGAATTTGGCTCCAAAATATGGCTCAGGCCTCGAAATTGGGAGTTTGGGATATTTGAAAACTGCAGGGGGATTGGGACAAATATGACCAAACGCGCTTCAGTACTTGGCATATGTTGGGTATAAAAAGTCGTAATTTCAAACTGCGAATACGTGCAGAGAGCCAGAATTTGGCTCCAAAATATGGCTCAGGCCTCGAAATTGGGATGTTTGGGATATTTTGAAAACTGCAGGGGAGTTTGGGACAAATGTGACCAAATGCCGCTTTCAGTACTTGGCATATGTTGGGTATAAAAAGTCGTAATTTCAAACTGCGAATACGTGCAGAGAGCCAGAATTTGGCTCCAAAATATGGCTCAGGCCTCGAAATTGGGATGTTTGGGATATTTTGAAAACTGCAGGGGGTTTGGACAAATGTGACCACGCCGCTTTCAGTACTTGGCATATGTTGGGTATAAAAAGTCGTAATTTCAAACTGCGAATACGTGCAGAGAGCCAGAATTTGGCTCCAAAATATGGCTCAGGCCTCGAAATTGGGATGTTTGGGATATTTTGAAAACTGCAGGGGGTTTGGGAAAATGTGACCAAACGCCGCTTTCAGTACTTGGCATATGTTGGGTATAAAAAGTCGTAATTTCAAACTGCGAATACGTGCAGAGAGCCAGAATTTGGCTCCAAAATATGGCTCAGGCCTCGAAATTGGGATGTTTGGGATATTTTGAAAACTGCAGGGAGTTTGGGAAAATGTGACACTGCCGCTTTCAGTACTTGGCATATGTTGGGTATAAAAAGTCGTAATTTCAAACTGCGAATACGTGCAGAGAGCCAGAATTTGGCTCCAAAATATGGCTCAGGCCTCGAAATTGGGATGTTTGGGATATTTTGAAAACTGCAGGGGGTTTGGGACAAATGTGACCAAACCGCTTTCAGTACTTGGCATATGTTGGGTATAAAAATCGTAATTTCAAACTGCGAATACGTGCAGAGAGCCAGAATTTGGCTCCAAAATATGGCTCAGGCCTCGAAATTGGGATGTTTGGGATATTTTGAAAACTGCAGGGAGTTTGGCAAATGTGACCACTGCCGCTTTCAGTACTTGGCATATGTTGGGTATAAAAAGTCGTAATTTCAAACTGCGAATACGTGCAGAGAGCCAGAATTTGGCTCCAAAATATGGCTCAGGCCTCGAAATTGGGATGTTTGGGATATTTTGAAAACTGCAGGGGGTTTGGGACAAATGTGACCAAACGCGCTTTCAGTACTTGGCATATGTTGGGTATAAAAAGTCGTAATTTCAAACTGCGAATACGTGCAGAGAGCCAGAATTTGGCTCCAAAATATGGCTCAGGCCTCGAAATTGGGATGTTTGGGATATTTCGAAAACTGCAGGGGAGTTTGTGCAAAATGTGACCACGCCGCTTTCAGTACTTGGCATATGTTGGGTATAAAAATCGTAATTTCAAACTGCGAATACGTGCAGAGAGCCAGAATTTGGCTCCAAAATATGGCTCAGGCCTCGAAATTGGGATGTTTGGGATATTTTGAAAACTGCAGGGGGTTTGGGACAAATGTACCAAACGCCGCTTTCAGTACTTGGCATATGTTGGGTATAAAAAATCGTAATTTCAAACTGCGAATACGTGCAGAGAGCCAGAAGTTGGCTCTAAAATATGGCTCAGGCCTCGAAATTGGGATATTTGGGATATTTCGAAAACTGTAGGGGAGTTTGTGCAAAATTTGATTCGCCGCCGCTTTCAGGACTTGGCATATGTTGGGTATAAAAAAGTCGTAATTTCAAACTGCGAATACGTGCAGAGAGCCAGAATATGGCTCCAAAATATGGCTCAGGCCTCGAAATTTGGATGTTTGGGATATTTTGAAAACTGCTGGGAGGTTTGGGACAAATATAACCAAACGCCGCTTTCAACACTTGTCATACGTTGGGTATAAAAAATTCGTAATTTCATACTGCGAATACGTGCATAGAGCCAGAATTTGGCTCCAAAATATTGCTCAGTCCTCGAAATTGGGATGTTTGGGATATTTTGATAACTGCAGGGGAGTTTGAGCAAAATGTGACTCACTGCCGCTTTCAGTTCTTGGCATATGTGGGGTATAAAAAGTCGTAATTTCAAACTGCGAATACGTGCAGAGAGCCAGAATTTGGCTCCAAAATATGGCTCAGGCCTCGAAATTGGGATATTTGGGATATTTCGAAAACTGGAAGGAAGTTTGTGCAAAATGTGACTTACTGCCTCTTTCAGGAATTGGCATATGTTGGGTATAAAAAGTCGTAATTTCAATCTGCGAATACGTGCATAGAGCCAGAATTTGGCTCCAAAATATGGCTCAGGCCTCGAAATTGTGATGTTTGGGATATTTTGAAAACTGCTGGGGGGTTTGGGATATATGTGACCAAACGCCACTTTCATTACTAGGCACATGTTGGCTATAAAAAAGTCGTAATTTCAAACCGCGAATACGTGCAGAGAGCCAGAAGTTGGCTCCAAAATATGGCTAAGGCCTCAAAATTGGATGTTTGGGATATTTGAAAACTGCAGGGGGGGTTTGGAACAAATGTGACCAAACGCCGCTTTCAGTACTTGGCATATGTTGGGTATAAAAGAGTCGTAATTTCAAACTGCGAATACGTGCAGAGAGCCAGAATTTGGCTCCAAAATATTGCTCAAGCCTCGAAATTGGGATATTTGGGATATTTCGAAAACTGCAGGGGAGTTTGTGCGAAATGTGACTCACTGCCGCTTTCAGTACTTGGCATATGTTGGGTATAAAAAAGTCGTTATTTCAAACTGCGTATACGTGCATAGAGCCATAATTTGGCTCCAAAGTACGGCTCAGGCCTCGAAATTGGGATGTTTAGGATATTTTGAAAACTGCAGGAGGGTATGGGACAAATGTCACCAAACGCCGCTTTCAGTAATTGGCATATGTTGGGTATAAAAAGTCGCAATTTCAAACTACGAATACGTGCAGAGAGCCAGAATTTGGCTCCAAAATATGGCTCAGGCCTCGAAATTGGGATGTTTGGGATATTTTGAAAACTGCAAGAAGGATTGAGACAAATGTGACCAAACGCCGCTTTCAGTACTTGGTATATGTTGGGTATAAAAAAGTCGTAATTTCAATCTGCGAATACGTGCATAGAGCCAGAATTTGGCTCCAAAATATGGCTCAGGCCTCGAAATTGGGATGTTTGGGATATTTTGAAAAACTGCTGGGAGGTTTGGGACAAATGTGACCAAATGCCGCTTTCAGTACTTGGTATATGTTGGGTATAAAAAGTCGTAATTTCAAACTGCGAATACGTGCATAGAGCCAGAATTTGGCTCCAAAATACGGCTCAGGCCTCGAAATTGGGATGTTTGGGATATTTTGAAAACTGCAGGGGAGTTTGGGACAGATGTAACCAAACGCCGCTTTCAGTACTTGCCATATGTTGGGTATAAAAAGTCGTAATTTCAAACTGCGAATACGTGCAAAGAGTTTGTATTTGGCTCCAAAATATGGCTCAGGCCTCGAAATTGGGATGTTTGGGATATTTTGTAAACTGTAGGGAGGTTTGTGACAGATGTAACCAAACGCCGCTTTCAGTACTTGGCATATGTTGGGTATAAAAAGTCGTAATTTCAAACTGTGAATACGTGCAGAGATCCAGAATTTGGCTCTATAATATGGCTCAGGCCTCGAAATTAGGATATTTGAGATATTTTGAAAACTGCAGGGAGGTTTGGGACAAATGTGACCAAACACCGCTTTCAGTACTTGGAATGTGTTGGGTATATAAAGTCGTAATTTCAAACTGCGAATACGTGCAGAGAGCGAGAATTTGGCTCCAAAATATAGCTCAGGCCTCGAAATTGGGATGTTTGGGATATTTTGAAAACTGCAGGGGGGTTTCGGACATACGTGTCCAAACGGCGCTTTCAATACTTGGCATATGTTGGGTATAAAATAGTCGTAATTTCAAACGGCGAATACGTGCAGAGAGCCAGAATTTGGCTCCAAAATATAGCTCAGGCCTCGAAATTGGGATATTAGGGATATTTCGAAAACTGCAGGGGAGTTTGTCCAAAATGTGACTCACTGCCGCTATCAGGACTTGGCATGTGTTGGGAATAAAAAGTCGTTATTTCAAACTGTGTATACGTGCATAGAGCCAGAATTTGACTCCAAAATACGGCTCACGCCTCTAAATTGGGATGTTTAGGATATTTTGAAAATTGCAGTGGGGTTTGGGACAAATGTCACCAAACGCCGCTTTCAGTACTTCGCATATGTTGGGTATAAAAAAGTCGTAATTTTCAAACTACGAATACCTGCAGAGAGCCAGAATTTGGCTCCAAAATATGGCTCAGGCCTCGAAATTGGGATGTTTGGGATATTTTGAAAACTGCAAGATGGATTGAGACAAATGTGACCAAACGCCGCTTTCAGTACTTGGTATATGTTGGGTATAAAAAAGTCGTAATTTGAAACTGCGAATACGTGCAGAGAGCCAGAATTTGGCTCCAAAATATGGCTCAGGCCTAGAAATTGGAATATTTGGGATATTTTGAAAACTGCAAGGGAGTTTGTGCAAAATTTGACTCACTGCCGCTTTCAGGACTTGGCATATGTTGGGTATAAAAAGTCGTAATTTCAAACTGCGAATATGTGCATTAGCCATAATTTGGCTCCAAAATACGGCTCAGGCCTCGAAATTGGGATGTTTGGGATATTTTGAAAACTGCAGCTGGGTTTGGGACAGATGTAACCAAACGCCGCTTTCAGTACTTGGCATATGTTGGGTAAAAAAAGTCGTAATTTCAAACTGCGAATACGTGCAGAGAGCCAGAATTTGGCTCTATAATATGGCTCAGGCCTCGAAATTAGGATATTTGGGATATTTTGAAAACTGCAGGGAGGTTTGGGACAAATGTGACCAAACGCCGCTTTCAGTACTTGGCATATGTTGGGTATATAGATTCGTAATTTCAAAATGCGAATACGTGCAGAGAGCGAGAATTTGGCTCCAAAATATGGCTCAGGCCTCGAAATTGGGATATTTGGGATATTTTGAAAACTGCAGGGGGGTTTGGGATATATGTGACCAAACGCCGCTTTCATTACTAGGCACATGTTGGCTATAAAAAAGTCGTAATTTCAAACGTCGAATACGTGCAGAGAGCCAGAATTTGGCTCCAAAATATAGCTCAGGCCTCGAAATTGGGATATTTGGGATGTTTCCAAAACTGCAGGGGAGTTTGTGCAAATGTGACTCACTGCCGCTATCAAGACTTGGCATATGCTGGGTATAAAAAGTCGTAATTTCAAACTGCGTATACGTGCATAGAGCCAGAATTTGGCTCGAAAATACGGCTCAGGCCTCGAAATTGGGATGTTTAGGATATTTTGAAAACTGCAGGGAGGTTTGGGTCAAATGTCACCAAACGCCGCTTTCAGTACATCGCATATGTTGGGTATAAAAAAGTCGTAATTTAAAACTGCGAATACGTGCAGAGAGCCAGAATTTGGCTCGAAAATATGGCTTTGGCCTCAAAATTGAGATGTTTGGGATATTTTGAAAACTGTAGTGGGGATTGGGACAAATGTGACCAACCGCCGCTTTCAGAACTTGGCATATGTTGGGTATAAAAAAGTGATGTGGAAAGCATGGGGGATTTTTTTTATATTGCAGAATGGTGACTGGGGCTAGTGCGTGATGCTTTCCTACTAATCCAAACCCACTCAGATGCACCTGCTATATTTAGATCAACAACACTGCTGATCTATGATTCATCCAGTGTCTAATGTCACTTAGTGGAGAGATTTAGCAAGAGGTCAGCAGCAGATCAACTTTTTCTAAATACCATGTTGGCGATCACAGCAAACAATGAGGGTGAAAAAAAGTTCATTTGCTGAGAGATTGTAATTCAGTAGAACTCCATTCACACTGACTGATGCCAAAATCTAATATATCCATATCAGCCTGGATAGCTCCAGGGAACCTCTGGCTCTCGCCAAGTAAATGATGTTTCATTACATTCATTTTTTTTTTACCCTGTCTGTAAGACATCGTTTTCTACAGATAAAATAATAACTATTTGGTATTTTTGAACATCATTCTCATAAATTTCTGCTCTGTTTAATTGAAGCCTTTTTATTTCAGCCATCCAACTATTATGAAGCTAAATGAGCTACGTAACAGCAATCCACGATTAGCAGAACTCACTACCAAACAGGTTAGTGGGAGGGATGAAGTTTGATGCAAATGACAGATAAGGACACACTTTAAAAGGATTCAGTATAAGTAGAAAAATAAACACACAATTTAACAGGAGCATCTCTAAGCAGTAGCGTATATACTAAGCCTACAAACATAGGATTATGCCTAAACAGTAGGAGTGAGTGCTCCCAAAGACACAAAGCCAGTGTTCTAAACACTTATATTCGTCGAGCCCTTACCCACTGCTCAGAATGGAGCAACGTCAGTAGGGAGTTTGAAAGTTAACTGAAGTGTTGGTGAACAATGGATATAGCAACAAAGAAATAAACGCAACATAAGATGACACCTGGACCAGGTACAATCCTGAACCTAGAACAGAAACCACAACACCTCCAATAATATTATAATACAAATCAGATTTGGAAGGAAGGATTGGGCTACAGGAAGGATTGGGCTACAGGAAGGATTGGTCTACAAGAAGGATTGGGCTACAGGAAAGATTGGGCTACAGGAAGGATTGAGCTACAGGAAGGATTGGTCTACAGGAAGGATTGGGCTACAAGAAGGATTGGGCTACAGGAAAGATTGGGCTACAGGAAGGATTGAGCTACATCTCCAAATGTATATTTGCCAGATAATTTGGCACTAAAAACAAAGAGCATATATTATTGTTTAGACTAAATCCGCTACTCATTACTTTCCTGAAGTTGTCGTATATACACTACAAAATCTGCGTGTAAATCACAAGACAATTAACACGTGATGAAAATGGTGACGACAGTGTCAGACCACGAAGGAAGAATTGAAACAGGAATTTCCTTAAGTATTTTCGTAATTAATAATACATCTAAAGAAGGGTGTTTCAATTCTTCCTTCGAGGTCTGACATTGTCACTACAGTGTTGAATGTATTTAAACGTTGCAACAATGAATAATGAGAACAATCATTATATGGATGGCGTAATAACAGGGGAGCATTAGCCCCTCTGGTGGTCAGATGCTTAACTGTATTAGAGGTTGACAGTTTAGATATTATAGTGAAGTAAGGGTGAGTGGCGCGTCTGGGAGTCCCGCTTCTTAACGTGTGGCTCATTTGTCGACCAGCCGCCGCCTGGCAAGTGTCACGTTGATTACCAGTGAGCAAAAAATAAATGTGTTACAGATATCATTACTCAATCATAATATAGAAAGAATTGTTCGGGGTGTGTACTTCATGTTGTTATTCGTTATTATTTTGTATATTTTATGTATTTAGACAAAATATAGAGGAGATTGTCAGGTGGCAGCCATAGGTGTACCCGCTAGTTAAGTCATTAGGGCGCTTGTGGTGGCCTTAATAGCCATGCCAGTAGCTAGCCAGCAATCTTAAGGTTATCTTGAGATGATTTCAGGGCTTAGCATCCCCCGCGGCCCTGTCCTCGACCAGGCCTTCTTTTTCTTACACATCCCCAGGAAACAGCCCATAGCAGCTGTCTAACTCCCAGGTACTTATTTACTGATAGGTATACAGGGTCATCAGGGTGAAAGAAAGTGTCCATTTGTTTCAGCCTCCACCGGGGATCGACCCCGGAACCTCAGGATTACGAATCCGGAGCACTCTCCACTCGGCTGTCAGGCCCCTTAAAACAACCCAAAGAGAAATCTTCTACATATTTTGATGAAAATCTGAATGAAACGAGAAATGTTGGCCACAGATTGTGTGAAGATGGTGGGGGGGGGGGGGATTGAGGGGGTGCAGGTTAGTACGATGAGCATGATTCAGAATGATGGAAGGAGAAGGGCTCCTGTGATGAATTGACCTAAGGGCCACCATCTACAGTGGCCTCGACGGGGACAGGACGGCGGCACCTTGTCAAAGGTCAGCCTTCCTACTCCCTCCACCCTTATTTTATTGAGGATTTGTCTTGTGTATATTGTGAACAAGAGGAATGACTCGGCATTTACGACTTGAGTGGTTAAGCGGGTTCATGGGTTAATAATCCTATGGGGGAAACAACACATCTATTTTCTGTGTTACATTGTGGCTTGTTGAGCTTGAAGCTGTTGTCCAGCCTGTGTCAAATATGATATTTTAGAGAAGTGGTCTGTATTAATGACCTCCAACTTGGTCAGTATTACAAAGGCCTCGGCTGTTATTTATTTATTTATATAACTACAAGTTATATTGGGTTTCTGATCAACCCGTCCTCTTAAAACTAACGTCACTTTTGGCTGGTATGCGCGGCACTATGGCCAAATTTGGACGTAATTTGAAATGAAATCGACTCACAAAAGTGACGCACGGTTCCGTTTTCTGTTTGAGTCGTCCGGCTTACTCGGCCAGCTTAGAAGAGGATTCTTTCCATTAACATTTTTCATAACGTTTTGAAACTTTATGAGAATTTCCTGCCCACCTAACCTACCAGAGGACCCTTAACTTATTGTTGTTGAAAAAAAGCCCAAATTTATTTTCATTTTGTTTTCATTTCCAAATTACGTCCATATTCGGCCTTACGGGTAAACGGCCAAAAGCGACGCTATTTTTAAGAGGACAGGTGACAAGGAGTACATAGCCCTGTGTGTTTACATTCTTGTAAAGCCACTAGTACGCATAGCACTTCGGCCAGGTCCTTAATTTAACAGATAATATTAAGTAGGTAATTTCTAGGAAAATTTATAGGCTAATCTATCTAAATCTATAACAATTTAAACTTTTATAGTGTTAGTCCTTCAAAGATTCGTGGTAGTGACAGTTGAACAAGTTCTGGCATGATTGTTGTTGCTGTCTTGAACTTTCTCCAAAGCTGAAAATCATTGATGTGTTTTTGAAGTGAGGTTTCCATATTAGGACAAAGTAGGCCAGATGGGACCACAACAGAGACTCGTACAGTTGAATATTCAACGTTGTTCGTTTCAGTCAAAGATTCGTTTAACTATTCTTAAGGATTGTTTTCATATTAACTGTGAGTCCCAGATGTTCAATGGCTGGTACATCATAACTCCTAGGTAATATTGACTTAAATTTACCAGAGGGCCACCATTTCTCCATAGTGCCCTCTACGGCAACAGGAAGCCGGCGGCTTGTCAAAGGTTCCCCTATGGTTCCTGAGAATTTTGTCTATCTGTATTTTGAGCGCGCAAACTGCTGCATTATGACATTAAAGGTAGTGTGATAATATGCACAACGTGTTTTGTAGCTAAGGTAAAGGTGACTTGTAATGTTTAGCAACAAGTCACCCTAGATTGTTTAGTGTGTTGACGACGACGTTTCGGTCCTGGACCATTCTCAAGTCGACTTGAGAATGGTCCAGGATGGACCGAAACGTCGTCATCCCTTCACCTGCTAGTGTGTGGCCTGGTCAAACTACTTCAGCCACGTTATTGTGACTCATCGCCTGCACTTAGTGTGTTAACGACTAGGGCGATGGAGTGGTCATATCAGGATGGCAATTGTGCAAATAAATGTGGAAGATAATTGTTTCCATCTTGTTTACTCTGCGATATGAAATGGTTTCACCTGTAAATGGTCCTTTTTGACAATGTAATCACTAGGCTTCTAACGTTGGTTTGGTGCTCAGAGACCATATACTGTACTTAAGAGGTTTTAAGCATGTTATTTATATAATTTAGGCCAATAAACAGCTAAATAAATTAATAATACACAGTACGTTTATCTAAGATTAGCTAAAGGTTTGTTTTTAGTGGAAGACCCTAATAAGATAATGTGTTTCTATGTAACTTTAAAAGAACATTGATGCTTAACCATAGCCTCATGAGTCGGAGACAAAAATGTACTCCGTTAGGCTATTGCAGTCTTATCAGTCTTGCCTACTCGCTATTGTTGATACAATCTTTAATTAATCTCCATTGCAATTTCACCTTTTCCAGTGATTGGTTCCAGTGTTCTTGAAATTCATAATTGTATTTTCCTACTCGATTGTATTTGAAATAAACTGTTTATACTTACCCTGGTGCTACATAGCCTTCCCGGTTTGGTGCCTTATTTTAATAATTACTTATACTTGCCCTTAATATATGTAAAAAATATTTTTTCAGGAGTGTGGCACGTGTGGACAAGTGTTGGATCAGAGGAGTCAAGGTAAAGTGCTTATTTAACAACTAGTTCTGGGGAGGAGCGGGTGGAACTAGATGGACATAGTCAACTTCACATTCTTGTTACACTAACACTGGTTTGTGCCTCGGAGAGGCTGCAGGATCCAATATGTTCAGTAGATCTTCGGTTTCAACTCCTTTTGACCATGTCGTAGCTCAGTCGATTACGGCAGCGTCTGGGATGCTCTCGGACGCAGGTTCGAATCCTCGTCCCGGCCCTTGTGGATTTGTACACTCTTGTTAGCAGGCTGAGAGCTTTTCTTTCCCATAGATTTATTTATAGAAGAGTTAGCAATAAGTCGGCTGGGTTTATTAACGTATTGTTTTTAGGCCCCATTTACATTATGCCGTTCAGTTTTGGTCGCCATACACATAATGAATGGACATAATTCACTAGAACACGTCAGTTAGGATGACAAAGTTAATCCCGCAAATTAGAAAGCTTCCATATGAAGAGATGTTGGAAAAACCTTAACGTGACATGATTGAAGTGTACAAGTGGATGAATGGGCATAACAAGGGAGTTATTGATAAGGCTTTAAATGAAGATAAGTTTAGATTTAGGAAATACCTGGGTAAATACTGGTTTGGTAACTGGGTTGTGGATTTGCGGAACCAATTACTGGATCATGTGCAGACGACGAGTCACAATAATACCTGCGTTCACAGTTCATCCTCGTCGCCAATGTGGTGTTTGTGTGTTACTGAGGAAGTCTTGGTTGTAGGGTTGATGTAAAGTCATGACTTGGTTACTGACTTTAATACTTAATATGATTACATGACTAGTAGCTACCAAGCTTGGCGGGCGTCCTGTACGCTCTCTTGTTTACCTCCCCTCTCTGGCGTCCCAGCCGCCGCACATAGAAAACGGATGGTACCATTTTCTGTGAACATGACAAGCCCCAGGCGAGGTGTGGAAAGAAAGTCCAGCCAGGGGCGTTCAATCTGTGCGCCAAGATGGCCGACCTTCGGGCGGGAATCTCCTCCACAACCAAATCTTTTATTGAGGAGTTGTTGCCAACCTACTTTTATCTGGCATGTATTATGCCAGTTTTCGCCTCGCATAATTTTTTCTCATTTGGAAAATACATTATTATCTTCACTATAAATTACTACTATAGTGTGTCATTTCTGCTCACACTCATCTCTAAATAAAATGATTACAAATATTTCCAAAGACATAAACTGCCTCATCCAGCCCGCCTCTTCCCTCATTCCAAATCCAAAAACCCTCCAACTCCAACTCCAAGAGGAATTTCAAACTGCGAATACGTGCAGAGAACCAGAATTTGGCTCCAAAATATGGCTCAGGCCTCGAAATTGAGATGTTTGGGATATTTTGAAAACTGCAGGGGAGTTTGTGCAAAATGTGACACACTGCTGCTTTCAGGACTTGGCATATGTTGTGTATAAAAAGTCGTAATTTCAAACTGCGAATAAGTGCAGAGAGCCAGAATTTGGCTCCAAAGTATGGCTCAGGCGTCGAAATTTGGATATTTGGGATATTTTGAAAACTGCAGGGGGGGGGGGGGGGTTTGGGAAAATTTGACCAAACGCCGCTTTCAGTACTTGGTATATGTTGGGTATAAAAAAGTCGTAATTTCAAACTGCGAATACGTGCAGAGAGCCAGAATTTGGCTCCAAAATAAGTATCAGGCCTTAAAATTGGGATATTTGGGATATTTCGAAAACTGCAGGGGAGTTTGTGCGAAATGTGATTCTCTGCCGCCTTCAGGACTTGGCATATGTTGGGTATAAAAAGTCGTAATTTCACACTGCGAATACGTGCAGAGAGCCAGAACTTGGCTCCAAAATAAGTATCAGGCCTTAAAATTGGGATATTTGGGATATTTCGAAAACTGCAGGGGAGTTTGCGCAAAATGTGACACACTGCCACTTTCAGTACTTGGTATATGTTGGGTATAAAAAAGTCGTAATTTCAAACTGCGAATACGTGCAGAGAGCCAGAATTTGGCTCCAAAATAAGTATCAGGCCTTAAAATTGGGATATTTGGGATATTTCGAAAACTGCAGGGGAGTTTGCGCATAATGTGACTCACTGCCACTTTCAGTACTTGGTATATGTTGGGTATAAAAAAGTCGTAATTTCAAACTGCGAATACGTGCAGAGAGCCAGAATTTGGCTCCAAAATAAGTATCAGGCCTTAAAATTGGGATATTTGGGATATTTCGAAAACTGCAGGGGAGTTTGCGCATAATGTGACTCACTGCCACTTTCAGTACTTGGCAAATGTTGGGTATAAAACGTCGTAATATCAAACTGTGAATTCGTGCAGAGAGCCAAACGTTGGCTCCAAAATATGGCTCAGGTCTCGATATTGAGATGTTTGGGATATTTTGAAAACTGCAGGGAGGTTTAGGACAAATGTGACCAAACGCCGCTTTCCGTACTTGGCATATGTTGGGTATAAAAAAGTCGCAATTTCAAACTGCGAATACGTGCAGAGAGCAAGAATTTGGCTCCAAAACATGTCTCAGGCCTCGAAATTGGGATATTTGGGATATTTTGAAAACTGCAGGGGAGTTTGTGCAAAATGTGACTCACTGCTGCTTTCAGAACTTGGCATATGTTGGGTATAAAAAGTCGTAATTTCAAACTGCGAATACGTGCAGAGAGCCAGAACTTGGCTCCGAAATATAGCTCAGGCCTGAAAATTGGAATATTTGGGATATTTCGAAAACTGCAGGGGAGTTTGTGCGAAATGTGAATCACTGCCGCTTTCAGGACTTGGCATATGTTGGGTATAAAATGTCGTAATTTCAAACCACGAATACGTGCATAGAGCCAGAATTTGGCTCCAAAATACGGGTCAGGCCTCGAAATTGGGATGTTTGGAATATTTTGAAAACTGCAGGGGGGGTTTTGGACAATAGTGACCAAACGCCGCAATCAGTACTTGGCATATGTTGGGTATAAAAAAGTCGTAATTTCAAACTGCGAATACGTGCAGGGAGCCAGAATTTGGCTCCAAAATATGGCTCAGGCATAGAAATTGGGATATTCGTAATTTCAAACTGCGAATATGTGCAGAGAGCCAAAATTTGGCTCCAAAATATAGCTCATGCCTCGAAATTGGGATGTTTGGGATAATTTGAAAACTGCAGGGGAGTTTGTGCAAAATGTGACTTACTGCCGCTTTCAGGACTTGGCATATGTTGGGGAAAAAAGTCGTAATTTCAAACTGCGAATACGTGCAGAGAGCCAGAATTTGGCTCCAAAATATGGCTCAGGCCTCAAAATTGGGATGTTTGGGATATTTTGAAAACGGCACGGGGGGTTTTGGACAAATGTGACCAAACGCCGCGATCTGTACTTGGCATATGTTGGGTATAAAAAAGTCGTAATTTCAAACTGCGAATACGTGCAGAGAGCCAGAATTTGGCTCCAAAATATGGCTCAGGCCTCGAAATTGGGATGTTTGGGATATTTTGAAAAATGCCGGGTGGATTGAGACAAATGTGACCAATTGCCGCTTTCAGTACTTGGCATATGTTGGGTATAAAAAAGTGGTAATTTCAAACTGCGAATATGTGCAGAGAGCCAGAATTTGTCTCCAAAATATGGCTCAGGACTCGAAATTGGGATTTTTGGGATATTTTGAAAACTGCAGGGGAGTTTGTGCGAAATGTGACTCTCTGCCGCTTTCAGTACTTGGCATATTTTGGGTATAAAAATCGTAATATCAAACTGCGAATACGTTCAGAGAGCCAGAATTTAGCTCCAAAACATGGCTCAGGCCTCGATATTGTGATGTTTGGGATATTTTGAAAACTGCAGGGAGGTTATGGACAAATGTAACCAAACGCCGCTTTCAGTACTTGGCATATGTTGGGTATAAAAAAATCTTATTTTCAAACTGCGAATACGTGCAGAGAGCCAGAATTTGGCTCCAAAATATAGCTCAGGCCTCAAAATTAGTATATTTGAGATATTTCGAAAACTGCAGGGGAGCTTGTGCGAAATGTGACTCACTGCCGCTTTCAGTTCTTGGGATATGTTGGGTATAAAATTCCGTAATTTCAAACCGCGAATACGTGCATAGGGCCAGAATTTGGCTCCAAAATATGGCTCAGGCCTCGAAATTGGGATGTTTGGAATATTTTGAAAACTGCAGGGGGGGTTTTGGACAAATGTGACCAAACGCCACTTTCAGCACTTGGTATATTTTGGGTATAAAAAAGTTGTAATTTCAAACTGCGAATACGTGCAGAGAGCCAGAATTTGGCTCCAAAATACGGCTCAGGCCTCGAATTTGGGATATTTGGGATATTTTGAAAACTGCATGGGGGGTTTGGGACAAATGTGACCAAACGCCACTTTCAGCACTTGGTATATTTTGGGTATAAAAAAGTTGTAATTTCAAACTGCGAATACGTGCAGAGAGCCAGAATTTGGCTCCAAAATACGGCTCAAGCCTCGAATTTGGGATATTTGGGATATTTCGAAAACTGCAGGGGAGTTTGTGCAAAATGTGACTCACTGCCGCTTTCAGTACTTGGCATATGTTGGGTATAAAAAAGTTTTAATTTCGAACTGCGAATATGTGCAGAGAGCCAGAATTTGGCTCCAAAATATGGTTCAGGCCTCGAAATTGGGATGTTTGGGATATTTTGAAAAATGCCGTGTGGATTGAGACAAATGTGACCAAATGCCACTTTCAGTACCTGGCATATGTTGGGTATAAAAAGTCGTAATTTCAAACTTCGAATACGTGCAGAGAGCCAGAATTTGGCTCCAAAATATAGTTCAGGCCTCAAAATTGGGATATTTAGGATATTTCGAAAAACTGCAGGGGAGTTTGTGCAAAATGTGACTCACTGCCGCTTTCAGGACTTGGCATATGTTGGGTATAAAATGCCGTAATTTCAAACCGCGAATACGTGCATAGGGCCAGAATTTGGCTCCAAAATATGGCTCAGGCTTCGAAATTGGGATGTTTGGGATATTTTGAAAACTGCAGGGGGGGTTTTGGACAAATGTTTCCAAATGCCACTTTCAGTACTTGGTATATGTTGGGTATAAAAAAGTTGTAATTTCAAACTGCGAATATGTGCAGAGAGCCAGAATTTGGCTCCAAAATATGGCTCAGGCCTCGAAATTGGATGTTTGGGATATTTTGAAAACTGCAGGGGGGGTTTTGGACAAATGTTTCCAAATGCCACTTTCAGTACTTGGCATATGTTGGGTATAAAAAGTCGTAATTTCAAAGTTCGAATACGTGCAGAGAGCCAGAATTTGGCTCCAAAATATGGCTCAGGCCTCGAAATTGGGATGTTTGGGATATTTTGAAAACTGCAGGGAGGTTTGGGACAAATTTGACCAAATGCCACTTTCAGTACTTGGCATAAGTTGGGTATAAAAAGTCGTAATTTCAAACTTTGAATACGCGCAGAGAGCCAAAATTTGGCTCCAAAATATTGCTCAGGCCTCTAAATTGGGATATTTGAGATATTTCGAAAACTGCAGGGGAGCTTGTGCGAAATGTGACTCACTGCCACTTTCAGGACTTGGCATATGTTGGGTATAAAATGCCGTAATTTCAAACCGCGAATACGTGCATAGAGCCAGAATTTGGCTCCAAAATATGGGTCAGGCCTCGAAATTGGGATGTTTGGGATATTTTGAAAACTGCAGGGGGGGTTTTGGACAAATGTGACCAAACGCCGCGTTCAGTACTTGGCATATGTTGGGTATAAAAAAATTGTAATTTCAAACTGCGAATACGTGCAGAGAGCCAGAATTTGGCTCCAAAATACGGCTCAGGCCTCGAAATTGGGATATTTGGGATATTTCGAAAACTGCAATGGAGTTTGTGCAAAATTTGACTCACTGCCGCTTTCAGTACTTGGCATATGTTGGGTATAAAAATAGTAATATCAAACTGCGATTACGTGCAGAGAGCTAGATCTTGGCTCCAAAATATGGCTCAGGCCTCGATATTGTGATGTTTGGGATATTTTGAAAACTGCTGGGAGGTTTGGGACAAATATAACCAAACGCCGCTTTCAACACTTGGCATATGTTGGGTATAAAAAATTCGTAATTTCATACTGCGAATACGTGCATAGAGCCAGAATTTGGCTCCAAAATATTGCTCAGTCCTCGAAATTGGGTAGTTTGGGATATTTTGAAAACTGCAGGGGGGTTTGGGACAAATATGACCAAACGCTGCTTACAGAACTTGGCATATGTTGGGTATAAAAAGTAGTAATTTCAAACTGCGAATACGTGCCGAGAGCTTGAATTTGGCTCCAAAATATGGCTCAAGCCTTGAAAGTGGGATGTTTGGGATATTTTGAAAACTGCAGGGGAGTTTGAGCAAAATGTGACTCACTGCCGCTTTCAGTATTTGGCGTATGTTGGGTATAAAAAGTCGTTATTTCAAACTGCGAATACGTGCAGAGAGCCAAAATTTGGCTCCAAAATATGGCTCATGCCTCGAAATTGGGATATTTGGGATATTTCGAAAACTGCAATAGAGTTTGTGCAAAATGTGACTCACTGCCGCTTTCAGGACTTAGCATATGTTGGGTATAAAATATCGTAATTTCAAACCACGAATACGTGCATGGTGCAAGAATTTGGCTCCAAAATATGGCTAAGGCCTCGAAATTGGGATGTTTGGGATATTTTGAAAACTGCAGGGGGGGTTTTGGACAAATGTGACCAAACGCCGCGTTCAGTACTTGGCATAAGTTGGGTATAAAATGTCGTAATTTCAAACTGCGAATACGTGCAGAGAGCCAGAATTTAACTCCAAAATACGGCTCAGGCCTCGAAATTGGGATATTTGGGATATTTCGAAAACTGCAGGGGAGTTTGTGCAAAATGTGACTAACTCCCGCTTTCAGGACTTAGCATATGTTGGGTATAAAAAGTCGTAATTTCAAACTGCGAATACGTGCAGAGAGCCAAAATTTGGCTCCAAAATATGGCTCATGCCTCGAAATTGGGATGTTTGGGATATTTCGAAAACTGCAATAGAGTTTGTGCAAAATGTGACTAACTCCCGCTTTCAGGACTTAGCATATGTTGGGTATAAAAAGTCGTAATTTCAAACTTCGAATACGTGCAGAGAGCCAGAATTTGGCTCTAAAATATGGCTCAGGCCTCGAAATTGGGATGTTTGGGATATTTTGAAAACTGCAGGGAGGTTTGGGACAAATTTGACCAAATGCCACTTTCAGTACTTGGCATAAGTTGGGTATAAAAAGTCGTAATTTCAAACTTTGAATACGTGCAGAGAGCCAAAATTTGGCGCCAAAATATTGCTCAGGCCTCTAAATTGGGATATTTGAGATATTTCGAAAACTGCAGGGGAGCTTGTGCGAAATGTGACTCACTGCCACTTTCAGGACTTGGCATATGTTGGGTATAAAATGTCGTAATTTCAAACCGCGAATACGTGCATAGAGCCAGAATTTGGCTCCAAAATATGGCTAAGGCCTCGAAATTGGGATGTTTGGGATATTTTGAAAACTGCAGGGGTGCGTTTGGGACAAATGTGACCAAACACCGCTTTCAGTACTTGGCATATGTTGGGTATAAAAAATTCGTAATTTCAAACTGCGAATATGTGCAGAGAGCCAGAATTTGGCTCCAAAATATGGATCAGGCCTCGAAATTTTGATATTTGGGATATTTTGAAAACTGCAGGGGAGTTTGTGCAAAATTTGACTCACTGCTGCTTTCAGGACTTGGCATATGTTGGGTATAAAAAGTCGTAATTTCAAACCGCGAATACGTGCATAGAGCCAGAATTTGGCTCCAAAATATGGCTAAAGCCTCGAAATTGGGATGTTTGGGATATTTTGAAAACTGCAGGGGGGGGGGGGTTTGGGACAAATGTGACCAAACACCGCTTTCAGTACTTGGCATATGTTGGATATAAAAATCGTAATATCAAACTGCGAATACGTGCAAAGAGCTAGAACTTGGCTCCAAAATATGGCTCAGGCCTCGATATTGTGATGTTTGGGATATTTTGAAACCTGCAGGGGTGCGTTTGGGACAAATGTGACCAAACACCGCTTTCAGTACTTGGCATATGTTGGGTATAAAAAAGTCGTAATTTAAAACTGTGAATACGTGCAGAGAGCCAGAATTTGGCTCCAAAATATGGCTCAGGCCTCGAAATTGGGATGTTTAGGATATTTTGAAAACTGCAGGAGGGTATGGGACAAATGTCACCTAACGCCGCTTTCAGTTCTTTGCATATGTTGGGTATAAAAAAGTCGTAATTTCAAACTGCGTATACGTGCATAGAGCCAGAATTTGGCTCCAAAATACGGCTCAGGCCTCGAAATTGGGATGTTTAGGATATTTTGAAAACTGCAGGAGGGTATGGGACAATTGTCACCAAACGCCGCTTTCAGTAATTGGCATATGTTGGGTATAAAAAATTCGCAATTTCAAACTACGAATACGTGCAGAGAGCCAGAATTTGGCTCCAAAATATGGCCCAGGCCTCGAAATTGGGATGTTTGGGATATTTTGAAAACTGCTGGGAGGTTTGGGACAAATGTGACCAAATGCCGCTTTCAGTACTTGGTATATGTTGGGTATAAAAAGTCGTAATTTCAAACTGCGAATACGTGCAGAGAGCCAGAATATGGCTCCAAAATATGGCTCAGGCCTCTTAATTGGGTTATTTGGGATATTTCGAAAACTGCAGGGAGGTTTGGGACAAATTTGACCAAATGCCACTTTCAGTACTTGGCATAAGTTGGGTATAAAAAGTCGTAATGTCAAACTTTGAATACGTGCAGAGAGCCAAAATTTGGCGCCAAAATATTGCTCAGGCCTCTAAATTGGGATATTTGAGATATTTCGAAAACAGCAGGGGAGCTTGTGCGAAATGTGACTCACTGCCACTTTCAGGACTTGGCATATGTTGGGTATAAAATGTCGTAATTTCAAACCGCGAATACGTGCATAGAGCCAGAATTTGGCTCCAAATATGGCTAAGGCCTCGAAATTGGGATGTTTGGGATATTTTGAAAACTGCAGGGGGGGGGGGGGTTTGGGACAAATGTGACCAAACACCGCTTTCAGTACTTGGCATATGTTGGGTATAAAAATCGTAATATCAAACTGCGAATACGTGCAAAGAGCTAGAACTTGGCTCCAAAATATGGCTCAGGCCTCGAAATTGGGATGTTTGGGATATTTTGAAAACTGCTGGGAGGTTTGGGACATATATAACCAAATGCCGCTTTCAACACTTGGCATATGTTGGGTATAAAAATCGTAATATCAAACTGCGAATACGTGCAAAGAGCTAGAACTTGGCTCCAAAATATGGCTCAGGCCTCGAAATTGGGATGTTTGGGATATTTTGAAAACTGCAGGGGGGTTTGGGACAGATGTAACCAAACGCCGCTTTCATTACTTGGCATATGTTGGGTATAAAATAGTCGTAATTTCAAACGGCGAATACGTGCAGAAAGCCAGAATTTGGCTCCAAAATATAGCTCAGGCCTCGAAATTGGGATATTTGGGATATTTCGAAAACTGCAGGGGAGTTTGTCCAAAATGTGACTCACTGCCGCTATCAGGACTTGGCATATGTTGGGAATAAAAAGTCGTTATTTCAAACTGCGTATACGTGCATAGAGCCAAAATTTGGCTCCAAAATACGGCTCAGGCCTCTAAATTGGGATGTTTAGGATATTTTGAAAACTGCAGTGGGGTTTGGGACAAATGTCACCAAACGCCGCTTTCAGTAATTCGCATATGTTGGGTATAAAAAAGTCGTAATTTCAAACTGAGAATACGTGCAGAGAGCCAGAATTTGGCTCCAAAATATGGCTCAGGCCTCGAAATTGGGATGTTTGGGATATTTTGAAAACTGCAGGGGGGTTTGGGATATATGTGACCAAACGCCGCTTTCATTACTAGGCACATGTTGGCTATAAAAAAGTCGTAATTTCAAACGGCGAATACGTGCGTAGAGCCAGAATTTGGCTCCAAAATATAGCTCAGGCCTCGAAATTGGGATATTTGGGATGTTTCCAAAACTGCAGGGGAGTTTGTGCAAAATGTGACTCACTGCCGCTATCAGGACTTGACATATGCTGGGTATAAAAAGTCGTAATTTCAAACTGCGTATACGTGCATAGAGCCAGAATTTGGCTCCAAAATACGGCTCAGGCCTCGAAATTGGGATGTTTAGGATATTTTGAAAACTGCAGGAGGGTATGGGACAAATGTCACCAAACGCCGCTTTCAGTACTTTGCATATGTTGGGTATAAAAAAGTCGTAATTTAAAACTGTGAATACGTGCAGAGAGCCAGAATTTGGCTCCAAAATATGGCTCAGGCCTCGAAATTGGGATGTTTAGGATATTTTGAAAACTGCAGGAGGGTATGGGACAAATGTCACCTAACGCCGCTTTCAGTACTTTGCATAAGTTGGGTATAAAAAAGTCGTAATTTCAAACTGCGTATACGTGCATAGAGCCAGAATTTGGCTCCAAAATACGGCTCAGGCCTCGAAATTGGGATGTTTAGGATATTTTGAAAACTGCAGGAGGGTATGGGACAAATGTCACCTAACGCCGCTTTCAGTACTTTGCATAAGTTGGGTATAAAAAAGTCGTAATTTCAAACTGCGAATACGTGCAAAGAGCTTGTATTTGGCTCCAAAATATGGCTCAGGCCTCGAAATTGGGATGTTTGGGATATTTTGTAAACTGTAGGGAGGTTTGGGACAGATGTAACCAAACGCCGCTTTCAGTACTTGGCATATGTTGGGTATAAAAAGTCGTAATTTCAAACTGTGAATACGTGCAGAGATCCAGAATTTGGCTGTATAATATGGCTCAGGCCTCGAAATTAGGATATTTGAGATATTTTGAAAACTGCAGGGAGGTTTGGGACAAATGTGACCAAACATCGCTTTCAGTACTTGGAATGTGTTGGGTATATAAAGTCGTAATTTCAAACTGCGAATACGTGCAGAGAGCGAGAATTTGGCTCCACAATATGGCTCAGGCCTCGAAATTGGGATGTTTGGGATATTTTGAAAACTGCAGGGGGGTTTCGGACATGTGTGTCCAAACGGCGCTTTCATTACTTGGCATATGTTGGGTATAAAATAGTCGTAATTTCAAAACTGAGAATACGTGCAGAGAGCCAGAATTTGGCTCCAAATTATAGCTCAGGCCTCGAAATTGGGATATTTGGGATATTTCGAAAACTGCAGGGAAGTTTGTCCAAAATGTGACTCACTGCCGCTATCAGGACTTGGCATATGTTGGGAATAAAAAGTCGTTATTTCAAACTGCGTATACGTGCATAGAGCCAGAATTTGGCTCCAAAATACGGCTCAGGCCTCTAAATTGGGATGTTTAGGATATTTTGAAAACTGCAGTGGGGTTTGGGACAAATGTCACCAAACGCCGCTTTCAGTACTTCGCATATGTTGGGTATAAAAAAGTCGTAATTTCAAACTGAAAATACGTGCAGAGAGCCAGAATTTGGCTCCAAAATACGGCTCAGGCCTCGAAATTGGGATGTTTGGGATATTTTGAAAACTGCAAGAAGGATTGAGACAAATGTGACCAAACGCCGCTTTCAGTACTTGGTATATGTTGGGTATAAAAAAGTCGTAATTTCAATCTGCGAATACGTGCATAGAGCCAGAATTTGGCTCAAAAATATGGCTCAGGCCTCGAAATTGGGATGTTTGGGATATTTTGAAAACTGCAGGGAAGTTTGGGACAAATGTCACCAATCGCCGCTTTCAGTACTTGGCATATGTTGGGTATATAAAGTCGTAATTTCAAACGTCGAATACGTGCAGAGAGCCAGAATTTGGCTCCAAAATATAGCTCAGGCCTCGAAATTGGGATGTTTGGTATATTTTAAAAACTGCGGGGAGGTTTGGGACAAATATGACCAAACGCCGCTTTCAGAACTTGGCAAATGTTGGGTATAAAAAGTCGTAATTTCAAAGTGCGAATACGTGCAGAGAGAGATAATTTGGCTCCAAAATGTGAATCAGGCCATAAAATTGGGATGTTTGGGATATTTGGAAAACTGAAGGAGGGATTGGGCTAAATGTGACCAAACGCCGTTTTCAAGACTTGTCATATGTTGGGTATAAAAAAGTCGCAATTTTAAACTGCGAATATGTGCAGAGAGCCAGAATTTGGCTCCAAAATACGGCTCAGGCCTCGATATTGGGATATTTAGGATATTTCGAAAACTGAAGGGGGGTTTGGGACAAATGTGACCAAACGCCGCATTCAGTACTTGGCATATGTTGGGTATAAAAAAGTCGAAATTTCAAACTGCGAATACGTGCAGAGAGCCAGAATTTGGCTCCAAAATATGGCTCAGGCCTCGAAATTGGGATGTTTGGGATATTTTGAAAACTGCAGGGGAATTTGTGCAAAATGTGACTCACTGCCGCTTTAAGTACTTGGCATATGTTGGGTATAAAATGTCGTAATATCAAACTGCGAATACGTGCAGAGATCCAGAATTTGGCTCCAAAATATGGCTCAGGCCTCGAAATTGGAATGTTTGGGATATTTTGAAAACTGCAGGGTGGGTTTGGGACAAATGTGACCAAACGCCGTTTTCAGTACTTGGCATATGTTGGGTATAAAAAAGTCATAATTTCAAACTGCGAATACGTGCAGAGAGCCAAAATTTGGCTCCAAAATATGGCTCAGTCCTTGAAACTGGGATGTTTGGGATATTTTGAAAACTGCAGGGGGGTTTGGGACAAATGTGACCAAACGCCGCTTTCAGTACTTGGCATATGTTGGATATAAAATAGTCGATATTTCAAACTGCGAATACGTGCAGAGAGCCAGAAATTGTCTATAAAATATGGCTCAGGCCTCGAAATTGGGATATTTGGGATTTTTCGAAAACTGCAGGGGAGTTTGTGCAAAATGTGACTCACTGCCGCTTTCAGGACTTGGCATATGTTGGGTATAAAAAGTAATAATTTCAAACTGCGAATACGTGCAGTGAGCCAGAATTTTGCTCAAAAATATAGCTCAGGCCTCGAAATTGGGATGTTTGGGATATTTTGAAAACTGCAGGGGGGGTTTGGGA
Organism: Procambarus clarkii; assembly: GCF_040958095.1. NCBI lineage: Eukaryota > Metazoa > Arthropoda > Malacostraca > Decapoda > Cambaridae > Procambarus > Procambarus clarkii. The sequence goes on from NW_027189198.1 coordinate 69,249, forward strand.
CAAATGTGACCAAACGCCGCAGATCAGTACTTGGCATATGTTGGGTATAAAAAAGTTGAAATTTCAAACTGCGAATACGTGCAGAGAGCCAGAATTTGGCTCCAAAATATGGCTCAGGCCTCGAAATTGGGATATTTAGGATATTTCGAAAACTGCAGGGGAGTTTGTTCGAAATGTGACTCACTGCCGCTTTCAGGACTCGGCATATGTTGGGTATAAAATGTCGTAATTTCAAACCGCGAATACTTGCATAGAGCCAGAATTTAGCTCCAAAATATTGCTGAGGCCTCGAAATTGGGATGTTTGGGATATTTTGAAAACTGCAGGGGAGTTTGTTCGAAATGTGACTCACTGCCGCTTTCAGGACTCGGCATATGTTGGGTATAAAAAGTCATAAATTCAATCTGCGAATACGTGCAGAGAGCCAGCATTTTGCTCCAAAATATGGCTCAGGCCTTGAAATTGAGATGTTTGGGATATTTTGAAAACTGCAGGGGGGATTGGGACAGATGTGACCAAACGCCGCTTTTAGTACTTGGCATATGTTGGGCATAAACAAGTCGCAATTTCAAACTGTGAATACGTGCAGAGAGCCAGCATTTTGCTCCAAAACATGGCTAAGGCCTCGAAATTGGGATATTTAGGATATTTCGAAAACTGCAGGGGAGTTTGTTCGAAATGTGACTCTCTGCCGCTTTCAGGACTCGGCATATGTTCTGTATAAAATGTCGTAATTTCAAACCGCGAATACGTGCATAGAGCCAGAATTTGGCTCCAAAATATTGCTGAGGCCTCGAAAGTGGGATATTTGGGATATTTCGAAAACTGCGGGGGGGTTTGGGACAAATGTGACCAAACGCATTGGCATATGTTGGGTATAAAAAGTCGTAATTTTAAACTGCGAGTATGTGCAGAGAGCCAGAATTTTGCTCCAAAATATGGCTCAGGCCTCGAAATTGGGATGTTTGGGATATTTTGAAAACTGCGGGGGGGTTTGGGACAAATGTGACCAAACGCCGCTTTCAGTACTTGCCATATGTTGGGTATAAAAAAGTCGCAATTTCAAACTGCGAATACGTGCAGAGAGCCAGCATTTTGCTCCAAAACATGGCTCAGGCCTCGAAATTGGGATATTTGGGATATTTCGAAAACAGCAGGGGAGTTTGTGCAAAATGTGACTCACTGCCGCTTTCAGTACTTGGCATATGTTGGGTATAAAAAGTCGTAATATCGAAATGCGAATACGTGCAGAGAGCCAGAATTTGTCTATAAAATATAGCTCAGGCCTCAAAATTGGGATATTTGGGATATTTTGAAAACTGCAGGGAGGTTTGGGACAAATGTAACCAAACGTTGCTTTCAGTACTTGGCATATGTTGGGTATAAAAAGTAGTAATTTCAAACTGCGAGTACGTGCAGAGAGCCAGAATTTGGGTCCAAAATATGGCTCAGGCTTCGAAATTGGGATATTTAGGATATTTCGAAAACTGCAGAGGAGTTTGTGCAAAATGTGACTCACTGCCACTTTCAGGACTTGGCAAATGTTGGGTATAAAAAGTCGTAATTTTAAACTGCTAATACATGCATAGAGCCAGAATTTGGCTCTAAAATATGGCTCAGGCCTCGAAATTGGGATGTTTGGGATATTTTAAAAACTGCGGGTGGGTTTGGGACAAATATGACCAAACGCCGCTTTCAGAACTTGGCAAATGTTGGGAATAAAAAGTCGTAATTTCAAAGTGCGAATACGTGCAGAGAGCCAGAATTTGGCTCCAAAATGTGAATCAGGCCATAAAATTGGAATGTTTGGGATATTTGGAAAACTGAAGGGGGGATTGGGCTAAATGTGACCAAACGCCGTTTTCAAGACTTGTCATATGTTGGGTATAAAAAAGTCGCAATTTTAAACTGCGAATATGTGCAGAGAGCCAGAATTTGGCTCCAAAATACGGCTCAGGCCTCGATATTGGGATATTTAGGATATTTCGAAAACTGAAGGGGGGTTTGGGACAAATGTGACCATACGCCGCGTTCAGTACTTGGCATATGTTGGGTATAAAAAAGTCGAAATTTCAAACTGCGAATACGTGCAGAGAGCCAGAATTTGGCTCCAAAATATGGCTCAGGCCTCGAAATTGGGATGTTTGGGATATTTTGAAAACTGCAGGGGAATTTGTGCAAAATGTGACTCACTGCTGCTTTACGTACTTGGCATATGTTGGGTATAAAAAGTCGTAATATCAAACTGCGAATACGTGCAGAGATCCAGAATTTGGCTCCAAAATATGGCTCAGGCCTCGAAATTGGGATATTTAGGATATTTCGAAAACTGCAGGGGAGTTTGTTCGAAATGTGACTCACTGCCGCTTTCAGGACTCGGCATATGTTCTGTATAAAATGTCGTAATTTCAAACCGCGAATACGTGCATAGAGCCAGAATTTGGCTCCAAAATATTGCTGAGGCCTCGAAATTGGGATATTTGGGATATTTCGAGAACTGCGGGGGGGTTTGGGACAAATGTGACCAAATGCCGCTTTCAGTACTTGCCATATGTTGGGTATAAAAAAGTCGCAATTTCAAACTGCGAATACGTGCAGAAAGCCAGAATTTGGCTCCAAAATATGGCTCAGGCCTCGAAATTGGGATATTTGGGATATTTCGAAAACAGCAGGGAAGTTTGTGCAAAATGTGACTCACTGCCACTCACAGGACTTGGTATATGTTGGGTATAAAAAGTCTTAATTTCAAACTGCGAATACGTGCATAGAGCCAGAATTTGGCTCCAAAATATGGCTCAGTCCTTGATATTGGGATTTTTGGGATATTTTGAAAACTGCAGGGAAGTTTGGGACAAATGTGACCAAACGACGCTTTTAGTACTTGGCATATGTTGGGTATAAAAAGTCGTAATTTCAAACTGCGAATACGTGCAGAGAGCCTGAATTTGGCTCCAAAGAATGGCTCAGGCCTCGAAATTGGGATGTTTGGGATATTTTGAAAACTGCAGGGGGGATTGAGACAAATGTGACCAAACGCATTGGCATATGTTGGGTATAAAAAAGTCGTAATTTCAAAATGCAAATACGTGCATAGAGCCAGAATTTGGCTCCAAAATATGGCTCAGGCCTCGAAATTGAGATGTTTGGGATATTTTGAAAACTGCAGGGGGGATTGGGACAGATGTGACCAAACGCCGCTTTTAGTACTTGGCATATGTTGGGTATAAAAAGTCGTAATTTCAAACTGCGAATACGTGCAGAGAGCCAGACGTTGGCTCCAAAATATGACTCAGGCCTCGATATTGGGATGTTTGGGATATTTAGAAAACTGCAGGGAGGTTTGGGACAAATGTGACCAAACGCCGCTTTCAGAACTTGGCAAATGTTGGGTATAAAAAGTCGTAATTTCAAAGTGCGAATACGTGCAGAGAGAGATAATTTGGCTCCAAAATGTGAATCAGGCCATAAAATTGGGATGTTTGGGATATTTGGAAAACTGAAGGAGGGATTGGGCTAAATGTGACCAAACGCCGTTTTCAAGACTTGTCATATGTTGGGTATAAAAAAGTCGCAATTTTAAACTGCGAATATGTGCAGAGAGCCAGAATTTGGCTCCAAAATACGGCTCAGGCCTCGATATTGGGATATTTAGGATATTTCGAAAACTGAAGGGGGGTTTGGGACAAATGTGACCAAACGCCGCATTCAGTACTTGGCATATGTTGGGTATAAAAAAGTCGAAATTTCAAACTGCGAATACGTGCAGAGAGCCAGAATTTGGCTCCAAAATATGGCTCAGGCCTCGAAATTGGGATGTTTGGGATATTTTGAAAACTGCAGGGGAATTTGTGCAAAATGTGACTCACTGCCGCTTTAAGTACTTGGCATATGTTGGGTATAAAATGTCGTAATATCAAACTGCGAATACGTGCAGAGATCCAGAATTTGGCTCCAAAATATGGCTCAGGCCTCGAAATTGGAATGTTTGGGATATTTTGAAAACTGCAGGGTGGGTTTGGGACAAATGTGACCAAACGCCGTTTTCAGTACTTGGCATATGTTGGGTATAAAAAAGTCATAATTTCAAACTGCGAATACGTGCAGAGAGCCAAAATTTGGCTCCAAAATATGGCTCAGTCCTTGAAACTGGGATGTTTGGGATATTTTGAAAACTGCAGGGGGGTTTGGGACAAATGTGACCAAACGCCGCTTTCAGTACTTGGCATATGTTGGATATAAAATAGTCGATATTTCAAACTGCGAATACGTGCAGAGAGCCAGAAATTGTCTATAAAATATGGCTCAGGCCTCGAAATTGGGATATTTGGGATTTTTCGAAAACTGCAGGGGAGTTTGTGCAAAATGTGACTCACTGCCGCTTTCAGGACTTGGCATATGTTGGGTATAAAAAGTAATAATTTCAAACTGCGAATACGTGCAGTGAGCCAGAATTTTGCTCAAAAATATAGCTCAGGCCTCGAAATTGGGATGTTTGGGATATTTTGAAAACTGCAGGGGGGGTTTGGGACAAATGTGACCAAACGCCGCAGATCAGTACTTGGCATATGTTGGGTATAAAAAAGTTGAAATTTCAAACTGCGAATACGTGCAGAGAGCCAGAATTTGGCTCCAAAATATGGCTCAGGCCTCGAAATTGGGATATTTAGGATATTTCGAAAACTGCAGGGGAGTTTGTTCGAAATGTGACTCACTGCCGCTTTCAGGACTCGGCATATGTTGGGTATAAAATGTCGTAATTTCAAACCGCGAATACTTGCATAGAGCCAGAATTTAGCTCCAAAATATTGCTGAGGCCTCGAAATTGGGATGTTTGGGATATTTTGAAAACTGCAGGGGAGTTTGTTCGAAATGTGACTCACTGCCGCTTTCAGGACTCGGCATATGTTGGGTATAAAAAGTCATAAATTCAATCTGCGAATACGTGCAGAGAGCCAGCATTTTGCTCCAAAATATGGCTCAGGCCTTGAAATTGAGATGTTTGGGATATTTTGAAAACTGCAGGGGGGATTGGGACAGATGTGACCAAACGCCGCTTTTAGTACTTGGCATATGTTGGGCATAAACAAGTCGCAATTTCAAACTGTGAATACGTGCAGAGAGCCAGCATTTTGCTCCAAAACATGGCTAAGGCCTCGAAATTGGGATATTTAGGATATTTCGAAAACTGCAGGGGAGTTTGTTCGAAATGTGACTCTCTGCCGCTTTCAGGACTCGGCATATGTTCTGTATAAAATGTCGTAATTTCAAACCGCGAATACGTGCATAGAGCCAGAATTTGGCTCCAAAATATTGCTGAGGCCTCGAAAGTGGGATATTTGGGATATTTCGAAAACTGCGGGGGGGTTTGGGACAAATGTGACCAAACGCATTGGCATATGTTGGGTATAAAAAGTCGTAATTTTAAACTGCGAGTATGTGCAGAGAGCCAGAATTTTGCTCCAAAATATGGCTCAGGCCTCGAAATTGGGATGTTTGGGATATTTTGAAAACTGCGGGGGGGTTTGGGACAAATGTGACCAAACGCCGCTTTCAGTACTTGCCATATGTTGGGTATAAAAAAGTCGCAATTTCAAACTGCGAATACGTGCAGAGAGCCAGCATTTTGCTCCAAAACATGGCTCAGGCCTCGAAATTGGGATATTTGGGATATTTCGAAAACAGCAGGGGAGTTTGTGCAAAATGTGACTCACTGCCGCTTTCAGTACTTGGCATATGTTGGGTATAAAATGTCGTAATATCGAAATGCGAATACGTGCAGAGAGCCAGAATTTGTCTATAAAATATAGCTCAGGCCTCAAAATTGGGATATTTGGGATATTTTGAAAACTGCAGGGAGGTTTGGGACAAATGTAACCAAACGTTGCTTTCAGTACTTGGCATATGTTGGGTATAAAAAGTAGTAATTTCAAACTGCGAGTACGTGCAGAGAGCCAGAATTTGGGTCCAAAATATGGCTCAGGCTTCGAAATTGGGATATTTAGGATATTTCGAAAACTGCAGAGGAGTTTGTGCAAAATGTGACTCACTGCCACTTTCAGGACTTGGCAAATGTTGGGTATAAAAAGTCGTAATTTTAAACTGCTAATACATGCATAGAGCCAGAATTTGGCTCTAAAATATGGCTCAGGCCTCGAAATTGGGATGTTTGGGATATTTTAAAAACTGCGGGTGGGTTTGGGACAAATATGACCAAACGCCGCTTTCAGAACTTGGCAAATGTTGGGAATAAAAAGTCGTAATTTCAAAGTGCGAATACGTGCAGAGAGCCAGAATTTGGCTCCAAAATGTGAATCAGGCCATAAAATTGGAATGTTTGGGATATTTGGAAAACTGAAGGGGGGATTGGGCTAAATGTGACCAAACGCCGTTTTCAAGACTTGTCATATGTTGGGTATAAAAAAGTCGCAATTTTAAACTGCGAATATGTGCAGAGAGCCAGAATTTGGCTCCAAAATACGGCTCAGGCCTCGATATTGGGATATTTAGGATATTTCGAAAACTGAAGGGGGGTTTGGGACAAATGTGACCATACGCCGCGTTCAGTACTTGGCATATGTTGGGTATAAAAAAGTCGAAATTTCAAACTGCGAATACGTGCAGAGAGCCAGAATTTGGCTCCAAAATATGGCTCAGGCCTCGAAATTGGGATGTTTGGGATATTTTGAAAACTGCAGGGGAATTTGTGCAAAATGTGACTCACTGCTGCTTTACGTACTTGGCATATGTTGGGTATAAAAAGTCGTAATATCAAACTGCGAATACGTGCAGAGATCCAGAATTTGGCTCCAAAATATGGCTCAGGCCTCGAAATTGGGATATTTAGGATATTTCGAAAACTGCAGGGGAGTTTGTTCGAAATGTGACTCACTGCCGCTTTCAGGACTCGGCATATGTTCTGTATAAAATGTCGTAATTTCAAACCGCGAATACGTGCATAGAGCCAGAATTTGGCTCCAAAATATTGCTGAGGCCTCGAAATTGGGATATTTGGGATATTTCGAGAACTGCGGGGGGGTTTGGGACAAATGTGACCAAATGCCGCTTTCAGTACTTGCCATATGTTGGGTATAAAAAAGTCGCAATTTCAAACTGCGAATACGTGCAGAAAGCCAGAATTTGGCTCCAAAATATGGCTCAGGCCTCGAAATTGGGATATTTGGGATATTTCGAAAACAGCAGGGAAGTTTGTGCAAAATGTGACTCACTGCCACTCACAGGACTTGGTATATGTTGGGTATAAAAAGTCTTAATTTCAAACTGCGAATACGTGCATAGAGCCAGAATTTGGCTCCAAAATATGGCTCAGTCCTTGATATTGGGATTTTTGGGATATTTTGAAAACTGCAGGGAAGTTTGGGACAAATGTGACCAAACGCCGCTTTTAGTACTTGGCATATGTTGGGTATAAAAAGTCGTAATTTCAAACTGCGAATACGTGCAGAGAGCCTGAATTTGGCTCCAAAGAATGGCTCAGGCCTCGAAATTGGGATGTTTGGGATATTTTGAAAACTGCAGGGGGGATTGAGACAAATGTGACCAAACGCATTGGCATATGTTGGGTATAAAAAAGTCGTAATTTCAAAATGCAAATACGTGCATAGAGCCAGAATTTGGCTCCAAAATATGGCTCAGGCCTCGAAATTGAGATGTTTGGGATATTTTGAAAACTGCAGGGGGGATTGGGACAGATGTGACCAAACGCCGCTTTTAGTACTTGGCATATGTTGGGTATAAAAAGTCGTAATTTCAAACTGCGAATACGTGCAGAGAGCCAGACGTTGGCTCCAAAATATGACTCAGGCCTCGATATTGGGATGTTTGGGATATTTAGAAAACTGCAGGGAGGTTTGGGACAAATGTGACCAAACGCCGCTTTCAGCACTTGGCATATGTTGGGTATATAAAGCCATAATTTCAAACTGCGAATACGTGCAGAGAGCCAGAATTTGGCTCCAAAATATGGCTCAGGCCTCGAAATTGGGATGTTTGGGATATTTTGAAAACTGCAGGGGGGATTGAGACAAATGTGACCAAACGCATTGGCATATGTTGGGTATAAAAAATTCCTAATTTCAAAATGCGAATACGTGCAGAGAGCCAGAATTTGGCTCCAAAATATGGCTCAGGCCTCGAAATTGGGATGTTTGGGATATTTTGAAAACTGCACGGGGGGTTTGGGACAAATGTGACCAAACGGCGCTTTCAGTACTTGGCATATGTAAGGTATAAAAAAGTCGTAATTTCAAACTGCGAATACGTGCAGAGAGCCAGAATTTGGCTCCAAAATATGGCTCAGGCCTCGAAATTGGGATGTTTGGGATATTTTGAAAATTGCAGGGGGGATTGAGACAAATGTGACCAAACGCATTGGCATATGTTGGGTAATAAAAAGTCGTAATTTTAAACTGCGAGTATGTGCAGAGAGCCAGAATTTGGCTCCAAAATATGGCTCAGGCCTCGAAATTGGGATATTTAGGATATTTCGAAAACTGCAGGGGAGTTTGTTCGAAATGTGACTCACTGCCGCTTTCAGGACTCGGCATATGTTGGGTATAAAATGTCGTAATTTCAAACCGCGAATACGTGCATAGAGCCAGAATTTGGCTCCAAAATATTGCTGAGGCCTCGAAATTGGGATGTTTGGGATATTTTGAAAACTGCAGGGGAGTTTGTTCGAAATGTGACTCACTGCCGCTTTCAGGACTCGGCATATGTTGGGTATAAAAAGTCATAAATTCAATCTGCGAATACGTGCAGAGAGCCAGCATTTTGCTCCAAAATATGGCTCAGGCCTCGAAATTGGGATATTTGGGATATTTTGAAAACTGCAGGGGGGATTGGGACAGATGTGACCAAACGCCGCTTTTAGTACTTGGCATATGTTGGGCATAAACAAGTCGCAATTTCAAACTGTGAATACGTGCAGAGAGCCAGCATTTTGCTCCAAAATATGGCTCAGGCCTCGAAATTGGGATATTTGGGATATTTCGAAAACTGCAGGGGAGTTTGTGCAAAATGTGACTCTCTGCCTGCTTTCAGGACTTGGCATATGTTGGGTATAAAAAGTCGTAATTTCAATCTTCGAATTCGTGCATAGAGCCAGAATTTGGCTCCAAAATTCTGGCTCAGGCCTCGAAATTGGGATGTTTGTATTATTTTGAAAACTGCAGGGAGGTTTCGGACAAATGTGACCAAACGCCGCTTTCAGTACTTGGAATATGTTGGGTATATAAAGTCGTAATTTCAAACTGCGAATACGTGCAGAGAGCCAGAATTTTGCTCCAAACTATGGGTCAGGCCTCGAAATTAGCATGTTTAGGAGATTTTGAAAGTCGCAGGCAGGTTTGGGACAAATGTGTCCAAACACCGCTTTCAGTACTTGGCATTTGTTGGGTATAAAAAGTCATAATTTCAAACTGCGAATACGTGCTGAGAGCCAGAATTTGGCTCCAAAATATGGCTCAGGCCTCGAAATTGAGATGTTTAGGATATTTTGAAAAATGCAGGGGAGTTTAGCAAAATGAGAGTCACTGCCACTTTCAGTACTTGGCATATGTTGGGTATAAAAAAGTCGTAATTTCAAACTGCGAGTACGTGCAGAAAGCCAGAATTTGGCTCCAAAATATGGCTCGGGCCTCGAAATTGGGATATTTGGGATATTTTGAAAACTGCAGGGGGGTTTGGGACAAATATGACCAAACGCTGCTTTCAGAACTTGGCATAAGTTGGGTATAAAAAGTCATAATTTCTAACTGCGAATACGTGCAGAGAGCCAGAATTTGGCTACAAAATATGGCTCAGGCCTCGAAATTTGGATGTTTGGGATATTTTGAAAACTGCAGGGGAGTTTGTGCAAAATGTGACTCACTACCGCTTTCATTACTTGGCATATATTGGGTATGAAAATCGAAATTTCAAACCGCGAACACGTGCAGAGAGCCCGAATTTTGCTACAAAATATGGCTCAGGCCTCGAAATTGGGATATTTGGGATATTTTGAAAACTGCAGGGGGGTTTGTGCAAAATGTGACTCACTACCGCTTTCATTACTTGGCATATATTGGGTATAAAAAATCGTAATTTCAAACTGCGAATACGTGCAGAGAGCCAGAATTTGGCTCCAAAATGTGAATCAGGCCTTAAAATTGGGATGTTTGGGATATTTTGAAAACTGCAGGGGGGATTGCTCCAAATGTTACCAAACGCCGCTTTCAGTACTTGCCATATGTTGGGTATAAAAAATTCGCAATTTCAAACTGCGAATACGTGCAGAAAGCCAGAATTTGGCTCCAAAATATGGCTCAGGCCTCGAAATTGGGATATTTGGGATATTTCGAAAACAGCAGGGAAGTTTGTGCAAAATGTGACTCACTGCCACTCTCAGGACTTGGTATATGTTGGGTATAAAAAGTCTTAATTTCAAACTGCGAATACGTGCATAGAGCCAGAATTTGGCTCCAAAATATGGCTCAGTCCTTGATATTGGGATTTTTGGGATATTTTGAAAACTGCAGGGAAGTTTGGGACAAATGTGACCAAACGCCGCTTTCAGTACTTGGCATATGTTGGGTATAAAAAGTCGTAATTTCAAACTGCGAATACGTGCAGAGAGCCTGAATTTAGCTCCAAAGAATGGCTCAGGCCTCGAAATTGGGATGTTTGGGATATTTTGAAAACTGCAGGGGGGATTGAGACAAATGTGACCAAACACATTGGCATATGTTGGGTATAAAAAAGTCGTAATTTCAAAATGCGAATACGTGCATAGAGCCAGAATTTGGCTCCAAAATATGGCTCAGGCATCGAAATTGGGATGTTCGGGATATTTTGAAAACTGCAGGGAGGTTTGGGACAAATATGACCAAACGTCGCTTTCAGTACTTTGCATATGTTGGGTATATAAAACCGTAATTTCAAACTGCGAATACGTGCAGAGAGCCAGCATTTGGCTCCAAAATATGGCTCAGGCCTTAAAATTAGCATGTTTGGGATATTTTGAAAACTGCAGGGAGCTTTGGGACAAATGTGAGCAAACGCCGCTTTCAGTACTTGGCATAAGTTGGGTATAAAAAGTCGTAATTTCAAACTGCGAATACGTGCAGAGAGCCAGAATTTGGCTCCAAAATATGGCTCAGGCCTTGAAATTGAGATGTTTGGGATATTTTGAAATCTGCAGGGGGGATTGGGACAGATGTGACCAAACGCCGCTTTTAGTACTTGGCATATGTTGGGTATAAAAAGTCGTAATTGCAAACTGCGAATACGTGCAGAGAGCCAAAATTTGGCTACAAAATATGGCTCAGGCCTCGAAATTGGGATGTTTGGGATATTTTGAAAACTGCAGGGGAGTTTGCGCAAAATGTGACTCACTGCCACTTTTAGTACTTGGCATATGTTGGGTATAAAAAGTCGTAATTTCAAACTGCGAATACGTGCAGAGAGCCAGACGTGTGCTCCAAAATATGACTCAGGCCTCGATATTGGGATGTTTGAGATATTTAGAAAACTGCAGGGAGGTTTGGGACAAATGTGACCAAACGCCGCTTGCAGTACTTGGCATATGTTGGGTATATAAAGCCATAATTTCAAACTGCGAATACGTGGAGAGAGCCAGAATTTGGCTCCAAAATATGGCTCAGGCCTCGAAATTGGGATGTTTGGGATATTTTGAAAACTGCAGGGGGGATTGAGATAAATGTGACCAAACGCATTGGCATATGTTGGGTTAAAAAAAGTCCTAATTTCAAAATGCGATTACGTGCAGAGAGCCAGAATTTGGCTCCAAAATATGGCTCAGGCCTCGAAATTGGGATATTTTGGATATTTCGAAAACTGCAGGGGAGTTTGTGCAAAATGTGACTCACTGCCGCTTTCAGGACTTGGCATATGTTGGGTATAAAAATTCGTAATATCAATCTGCGAATACGTGCATAGAGCCAGAATTTGGCTCCAAAATATGGCTCAGGCCTCGAAATTGGGATGTTTGGGATATTTTGAAAACTGCTCGGGGGGTTTGGGACAAATGTGACCAAACGCCGCTTTCAGTACTTGGCATATGTAAGGTATAAAAAAGTCGTAATTTCAAACTGCGAATACGTGCAGAGAGCCAGAATTTGGCTCCAAAATATGGCTCAGGCCTCGAAATTGGGATGTTTGGGATATTTTGAAAATTGCAGGGGGGATTGAGACAAATGTGACCAAACGCATTGGCATATGGTAGGTATAAAAAGTCGTAATTTTAAACTGCGAGTATGTCCAGAGAGCCAGAATTTGGCTCCAAAATATGGCTCAGGCCTCGAAATTGGGATATTTAGGATATTTCGAAAACTGCAGGGGAGTTTGTTCGAAATGTGACTCACTGCCGCTTTCAGGACTCGGCATATGTTGGGTATAAAATGTCGTAATTTCAAACCACGAATACGTGCATACAGCCAGAATTTGGCTCCAAAATATTGCTGAGGCCTCGAAATTGGGATGTTTGGGATATTTTGAAAACTGCAGGGGGGGATTGGGACAAATGTGACCAAACGCCGCTTTCAGTACTTGGCATATGTTGTGTATAAAAATTCGTAATTTCAAACTGCGAATACGTGCTGAGAGCCAGAATTTTGCTCCAAAATATTGCTCAGGCCTCGAAATTAGGATGTTTGGGATATTTTGAAAACTGCGGGGGGGTTTGGGACAAATATGACCAAACGCCGCTTTCAGTACTTGGCATATGTTGTGTATAAAAATTCGTAATTTCAAACTGCGAATACGTGCTGAGAGCCAGAGTTTGGCTCCAAAATATAGCTCAGGCCTCGAAATAGGAATATTTGGGATATTTTGAAAACTGCAGGGGAGTTTCTGCAAAATGTGACTCTCTGCCTCTTTCAGTACTTGGCTTATGTTGGGTATAAAAAGTAGAAATTTCAAACTGCGAATACGTGCAGAGAGCCAGAATTTGACTCCAAAATATGGCTCAGGCCTCGAAATTGGGATGTTTGGGATATTTTGAAAACTGCAAGGGGAGTTTCTGCAAAATGTGACTCACTGCCTCTTTCAGTACTTGGCATATGTTGGGTATAAAAATTCGTAATTTCAAACTGCGAATATGTGCAGAGAGCCAGAATTAGGCTCCAAAATATGGCTCAGGCCTCGAAATTGGGATATTTGGGATATTTCGAAAACTGCAGGGGAGTTTGTGCAAAATGTGACTCACTCCCACTTTAAGGACTTGGCATATGTTGGGTATAAAAAGTCATTATTCAATCTGCGAATACGTGCAGAGAGCCAGCATTTTGCTCGAAAATATGGCTCAGGCCTTGAAATTGAGATGTTTGGGATATTTTGAAAACTGCAGGGGGGATTGGGACAGATGTGACCAAACGCCGCTTTTAGTACTTGGCATATGTTGGGCATAAACAAGTCGCAATTTCAAACTGCGAATATGTGCAGAGAGCCAGAATTAGGCTCCAAAACATGGCTAAGGCCTCGAAATTGGAATATTTGGGATATTTCGAAAACTGCAGGGGAGTTTGTGCAAAATGTGACTCACTGCCGCTTTCAGGACTTGGCATATGTTGGGTATATAAAGTCGTAATTTCAAACTGCGAATACGTGCAGAGAGCCAGAATTTTGCTCCAAACTATGGGTCAGGCCTCGAAATTAGCATGTTTAGGATATTTTGAAAGTTGCAGGGAGGTTTAGGACAAATGTGTCCAAACACCGCTTTCAGTACTTGGCATTTGTTGGGTATAAAAAGTCATAATTTCAAACTGCGAATACGAGCTGAGAGCCAGAATTTGGCTCCAAAATATGGCTCAGGGCTCGAAATTGAGATGTTTAGGATATTTTGAAAAATGCAGGGGAGTTTAGCAAAATGTGAGTCACTGCCACTTTCAGTACTTGGCATATGTTGGGTATAAAAAAGTCGTAATTTCAAACTGCGAGTACGTGCAGAAAGCCAGAATTTGGCTCGAAAATATGGCTCAGGCCTCGAAATTGGGATATTTGGGATATTTTGAAAACTGCAGGGGAGTTTGTGCAAAATGTGACTCACTGCCGCTTTCAGGACTTGGCATATGTTGGGTATAAAAATTCGTAATATCAATCTGCGAATACGTGCATAGAGCCAGAATTTGGCTCCAAAATATGGCTCAGGCCTCGAAATTGGGATGTTTGGGATATTTTGAAAACTGCTCGGGGGGTTTGGGACAAATGTGACCAAACGCCGCGTTCAGTACTTGGCATATGTTGGGCATAAAAAAAGTCGTAATTTCAAACTGCGAATACGTGCAGAGAGCCAGAATTTGGCTCCAAAATATGGTTTAGGCCTCGAAGTTGGGATGTTTGGGATATTTTGAAAACTGCAGGATAGTTTGTGCTAAATGTGACTCACTGCCGCTTTCAGTACTTGGCATATGTTGGGTATAAAAATCGTAATATCAAACTTCGAATACTTGCAGAGAGCGAAAATTTGGTTCCAAAATAAGACTCAGGCCTCGAAATTGGGATATTGGGGATATTTTGAAAACTGCAGGGGAGTTTGTGCAAAATGTGACTCGCTGCTGCTTTCAGTACCTGGAATATGTTGGGTATAAAAAGTCGTAATTTCAAACTGCGAATACGTGCAGAGAGCCAGAATTTGGCTTCAAAATATTTCTCAGGCCTCGAAATTAGCATGTTTGGGATATTTTGAAAACTGCAGGGAGGTTTGGGACAAATGTGACCAAATGCCGCTTTCAGTACTTGGCATATGTTGAGTATAAAATTTGCAATTAAAAACTGCTAATACGTGCAGAGACCCAGAATTTGGCTCCAAATTATGGTTCAGGCCTCGAAATTGGGATATTTGGGATATTTCGAAAACTGCAGGGGAGTTTGTGGGAGATGTGACTCACTGCCGCTTTCAGGACTTGGCATATGTTGGGTATAAAAAGTCGTAATTTTAATCTGCGAATACGTGCATAGAGCCAGAATTTGACTCCAAAATATGGCTCAGGCCTTGAAATTGGGATGTTTGGGATATTCTGAAAACTGCAGGGAGGTTTGGGACAAAAGTGACGAAACGCCGCTTTCAGTACTTGGCATATGTTGGGTATATAAATTCATAATTTCAAACTGCGAATACGTGCAGAGAGCCAGAATTTGGCTCCAAAATATAGCTCAGGCCTCGAAATTAGGATATTTGGGATATTTCGAAAACTGCAGGGGAGTTTGTGCAAAATGTGACTCACTGCCGCTTTCAGTACTTGGCATATGTTGGGTACAAAAATCGTAATATCAAACTGCGAATACGTGCATAGAGCCAGAATTTGGCTCCAAAATATGGCTCATGCCTCGAAATTGGGATGTTTGGGATATTTTGAAAACTGCAGGGAGGTTTGGGACAAATGTGACCAAACGCCACTTTCAGTACTTGGCATATGTTGGGTATAAAAAGTCGTAATTTCAAACTGTGTATACGTGCAGAGAGCCAGAATTTGGCTCCAAAATATGGCTCAGGCCTCAAAATAGGGATATTTAGTATATTTCGAAAAATGCTGTGGAGTTTGTGCGAAATGTGACTCACTGCCGCTTTCAGGGCTTGGCATATGTTGGGTATAAAATATCGTAATTTCAAACCTCGAATACGTGCATAGAGCCAGAATTTGGCTCCAAAATATGGCTCAGGCCTCGAAATTGGGATGTTTGGGATATTTCGAAAACTGCTGGGGAGTTTGCGAATACGTGCAGAGAGCCAGAATTTGGCTCAAAAATATGGCTCAGGCCTCAAAATTGGGATATTTATGATATTTCGAAAATTGCAGGGGAGTTTGTGCAAAATGTGACTCACTGCCGCTTTCAGTACTTGGCATATGTTGGGTATAAAAATCGTAATATCAAACTGCGAATACGTGCAGAGAGCCAGAATTTGGCTCCAAAATATGGCTGAGGCCTCGATATTGTGATGTTTGGGATATTTTGAAAACTGCAGGGAGGTTTGGGACAAATGTAACCAAACGCCGCTTTCAGTACTTGGCATATGTTGGGTATAAAAAAGTTGTAGTTTCAAACTGCGAATACGTGCAGAGAGCCAGAATTTGGCTCCAAAATATAGCTCAGGCCTCGAAATTAGGATATTTGGGATATTTCGAAAACTGCAGGGGAGTTTGTGCAAAATGTGACTCACTGCCGCTTTCAGTACTTGGCATATGTTGGGTATAAAAATCGTAATATCAAACTGCGAATACGTGCATAGAGCCAGAATTTGGCTCCAAAATATGGCTCATGCCTCGAAATTGGGATGTTTGGGATATTTTGAAAACAGCAGGGAGGTTTGGGACAAATGTGACCAAACGCCACTTTCAGTACTTGGCATATGTTGGGTATAAAAAATTCGTAATTTCAAACTGTGTATACGTGCAGAGAGCCAGAATTTGGCTCCAAAATATGGCTCAGGCCTCAAAATAGGGATATTTAGTATATTTCGAAAAATGCAGTGGAGTTTGTGCGAAATGTGACTCACTGCCGCTTTCAGGGCTTGGCATATGTTGGGTATAAAAATCGTAATATCAAACTGCGAATACGTGCAGAGAGCCAGAATTTGGCTCCAAAATATGGCTGAGGCCTCGATATTGTTATGTTTGGGATATTTTGAAAACTGCAGGGAGGTTTGGGACAAATGTAACCAAACGCCGCTTTCAGTACTTGGCATATGTTGGGTATAAAAAAGTTGTAGTTTCAAACTGCGAATACGTGCAGAGAGCCAGAATTTGGCTCCAAAATATAGCTCAGGCCTCGAAATTAGGATATTTGGGATATTTCGAAAACTGCAGGGGAGTTTGTGCAAAATGTGACTCGCTGCCGCGTTTAGTACTTGGCATATGTTGGGCATAAAAAAGTCGTAATTTCAAACAGCGAATACGTGCAGAGAGCCAGCATTTGGCTCCAAAATATGGCTCAGTCCTCGAAATTGGGATATTTGGGATATTTCGAAAACTGCAGGGGAGTTTGTGCGAAATGTGACTCTCTGCCGCTTTCAAGACTTGGCATATGTTGGGTATAAAATGTCGTAATTTCAAACCGCGAATACGTGCATAGAGCCAGAATTTGGCTCCAAAATATGGCTCAGGCCTCGAAATTGGGATGTTTGGGATATTTTGAAAACTGCAGGGGGGTTTGGGACAAATGTTACCAAACGCCGCTTTCAGTACTTGGCATATATTGGGTATAAAAAATTCGTAATTTCAAACTGCGAATACGTGCAGAGAGCCAGAGTTTGGCCCAAAATATGGCTCAGGTCTCGAAATTGGGATATTTGGGATATTTTGAAAACTGCAGGGGGGTTTGGGACAAATTTGACCAGAAGCCGCTTTCAGAACTTTGCATATGTTGGGTATAAAAAGTCCTAATTTCAAACTGCGAATACGTTCAGAGTGCTTGAATTTGGCTCCAAAATATGGCTCAGGCCTCGAAATTGGGATGTTTGGGATATTTTGAAACTGCAGGGAGGTTTGGGACAAATGTAACCAAACGCCACTTTCAGTACTTGGCATATGTTGGGTATATAAAGTCGTAATTTCAAACTGCGAATACGTGCAGAGAGCCAGAATTTTGCTCCAAAATATGGATCAGGCCTCAAAATTGGGATATTTGGGATATTTCGAAAACTGCAGGGGAGTTTGTGTGAAATGTGACTCACTGCCGCTTTCAGGGCTTGGCATATGTTATGTATAAAATATCGTAATTTCAAACCGCGAATACGTGCATAGAGCCAGAATTTGGCTCCATAATATTGCTCAGGCCTCGAAATTGGGATGTTTGGGATATTTTGAAAACTGCAGGGGGGGGGGGTTTGGGACAAATGTGACCAAACACCGCTCTCAGTACGTGGCATATGTTGGGCATAAAAAAGTCGTAATTTCAAACTGTGAATACGTGCAGAGAGCCAGAATTTGGCTCCCAAATATTGCTCAGGCCTCGAAATTGGGATATTTGGGATATTTTGAAAACTGCAGTGCAGTTTGTGTGAAATGTGTCTCACTGCCGCTTTCAGGACTTGGCATATGTTGGGTATAAAATCGTAATATTAAACTGCGAATACTTGGAGAGAGCCAGAATTTGGCTCCATAATATGGCTCAGGCCTCGATATTGGGATATTTGGGATATTTCGAAAACTGCAGGGGAGTTTGTACAAAATTTGACTCACTGCCGCTTTCAGGACTCGGCATATGTTGGGTATAAAATGTCGTAATTTCAAACCGCGAATACGTGCATAGAGCCAGAATTTGGCTCCAAAATATTGCTGAGGCCTCGAAATTGGGATGTTTGGGATATTTTGAAAACTGCAGGGGGGGATTGGGACAAATGTGACCAAACGCCGCTTTCAGTACTTGGCATATGTTGTGTATAAAAATTCGTAATTTCAAACTGCGAATACGTGCTGAGAGCCAGAATTTTGCTCCAAAATATTGCTCAGGCCTCGAAATTAGGATGTTTGGGATATTTTGAAAACTGCGGGGGGGTTTGGGACAAATATGACCAAACGCCGCTTTCAGTACTTGGCATATGTTGTGTATAAAAATTCGTAATTTCAAACTGCGAATACGTGCTGAGAGCCAGAGTTTGGCTCCAAAATATAGCTCAGGCCTCGAAATAGGAATATTTGGGATATTTTGAAAACTGCAGGGGAGTTTCTGCAAAATGTGACTCTCTGCCTCTTTCAGTACTTGGCTTATGTTGGGTATAAAAAGTAGAAATTTCAAACTGCGAATACGTGCAGAGAGCCAGAATTTGACTCCAAAATATGGCTCAGGCCTCGAAATTGGGATGTTTGGGATATTTTGAAAACTGCAAGGGGAGTTTCTGCAAAATGTGACTCACTGCCTCTTTCAGTACTTGGCATATGTTGGGTATATAAAGCCATAATTTCAAACTGCGAATACGTGGAGAGAGCCAGAATTTGGCTCCAAAATATGGCTCAGGCCTCGAAATTGGGATGTTTGGGATATTTTGAAAACTGCAGGGGGGATTGAGATAAATGTGACCAAACGCATTGGCATATGTTGGGTTAAAAAAAGTCCAAATTTCAAAATGCGATTACGTGCAGAGAGCCAGAATTTGGCTCCAAAATATGGCTCAGGCCTCGAAATTGGGATATTTTGGATATTTCGAAAACTGCAGGGGAGTTTGTGCAAAATGTGACTCACTGCCGCTTTCAGGACTTGGCATATGTTGGGTATAAAAATTCGTAATATCAATCTGCGAATACGTGCATAGAGCCAGAATTTGGCTCCAAAATATGGCTCAGGCCTCGAAATTGGGATGTTTGGGATATTTTGAAAACTGCTCGGGGGGTTTGGGACAAATGTGACCAAACGCCGCTTTCAGTACTTGGCATATGTAAGGTATAAAAAAGTCGTAATTTCAAACTGCGAATACGTGCAGAGAGCCAGAATTTGGCTCCAAAATATGGCTCAGGCCTCGAAATTGGGATGTTTGGGATATTTTGAAAATTGCAGGGGGGATTGAGACAAATGTGACCAAACGCATTGGCATATGGTAGGTATAAAAAGTCGTAATTTTAAACTGCGAGTATGTCCAGAGAGCCAGAATTTGGCTCCAAAATATGGCTCAGGCCTCGAAATTGGGATATTTAGGATATTTCGAAAACTGCAGGGGAGTTTGTTCGAAATGTGACTCACTGCCGCTTTCAGGACTCGGCATATGTTGGGTATAAAATGTCGTAATTTCAAACCACGAATACGTGCATACAGCCAGAATTTGGCTCCAAAATATTGCTGAGGCCTCGAAATTGGGATGTTTGGGATATTTTGAAAACTGCAGGGGGGGATTGGGACAAATGTGACCAAACGCCGCTTTCAGTACTTGGCATATGTTGTGTATAAAAATTCGTAATTTCAAACTGCGAATACGTGCTGAGAGCCAGAATTTTGCTCCAAAATATTGCTCAGGCCTCGAAATTAGGATGTTTGGGATATTTTGAAAACTGCGGGGGGGTTTGGGACAAATATGACCAAACGCCGCTTTCAGTACTTGGCATATGTTGTGTATAAAAATTCGTAATTTCAAACTGCGAATACGTGCTGAGAGCCAGAGTTTGGCTCCAAAATATAGCTCAGGCCTCGAAATAGGAATATTTGGGATATTTTGAAAACTGCAGGGGAGTTTCTGCAAAATGTGACTCTCTGCCTCTTTCAGTACTTGGCTTATGTTGGGTATAAAAAGTAGAAATTTCAAACTGCGAATACGTGCAGAGAGCCAGAATTTGACTCCAAAATATGGCTCAGGCCTCGAAATTGGGATGTTTGGGATATTTTGAAAACTGCAAGGGGAGTTTCTGCAAAATGTGACTCACTGCCTCTTTCAGTACTTGGCATATGTTGGGTATAAAAATTCGTAATTTCAAACTGCGAATATGTGCAGAGAGCCAGAATTAGGCTCCAAAATATGGCTCAGGCCTCGAAATTGGGATATTTGGGATATTTCGAAAACTGCAGGGGAGTTTGTGCAAAATGTGACTCACTCCCACTTTAAGGACTTGGCATATGTTGGGTATAAAAAGTCATTATTCAATCTGCGAATACGTGCAGAGAGCCAGCATTTTGCTCGAAAATATGGCTCAGGCCTTGAAATTGAGATGTTTGGCATATTTTGAAAACTGCAGGGGGGATTGGGACAGATGTGACCAAACGCCGCTTTTAGTACTTGGCATATGTTGGGCATAAACAAGTCGCAATTTCAAACCGCGAATATGTGCAGAGAGCCAGAATTAGGCTCCAAAACATGGCTAAGGCCTCGAAATTGGAATATTTGGGATATTTCGAAAACTGCAGGGGAGTTTGTGCAAAATGTGACTCACTGCCGCTTTCAGGACTTGGCATATGTTGGGTATATAAAGTCGTAATTTCAAACTGCGAATACGTGCAGAGAGCCAGAATTTTGCTCCAAACTATGGGTCAGGCCTCGAAATTAGCATGTTTAGGATATTTTGAAAGTTGCAGGGAGGTTTAGGACAAATGTGTCCAAACACCGCTTTCAGTACTTGGCATTTGTTGGGTATAAAAAGTCATAATTTCAAACTGCGAATACGAGCTGAGAGCCAGAATTTGGCTCCAAAATATGGCTCAGGGCTCGAAATTGAGATGTTTAGGATATTTTGAAAAATGCAGGGGAGTTTAGCAAAATGTGAGTCACTGCCACTTTCAGTACTTGGCATATGTTGGGTATAAAAAAGTCGTAATTTCAAACTGCGAGTACGTGCAGAAAGCCAGAATTTGGCTCGAAAATATGGCTCAGGCCTCGAAATTGGGATATTTGGGATATTTTGAAAACTGCAGGGGAGTTTGTGCAAAATGTGACTCACTGCCGCTTTCAGGACTTGGCATATGTTGGGTATAAAAATTCGTAATATCAATCTGCGAATACGTGCATAGAGCCAGAATTTGGCTCCAAAATATGGCTCAGGCCTCGAAATTGGGATGTTTGGGATATTTTGAAAACTGCTCGGGGGGTTTGGGACAAATGTGACCAAACGCCGCGTTCAGTACTTGGCATATGTTGGGCATAAAAAAAGTCGTAATTTCAAACTGCGAATACGTGCAGAGAGCCAGAATTTGGCTCCAAAATATGGTTTAGGCCTCGAAGTTGGGATGTTTGGGATATTTTGAAAACTGCAGGATAGTTTGTGCTAAATGTGACTCACTGCCGCTTTCAGTACTTGGCATATGTTGGGTATAAAAATCGTAATATCAAACTTCGAATACTTGCAGAGAGCGAAAATTTGGTTCCAAAATAAGACTCAGGCCTCGAAATTGGGATATTGGGGATATTTTGAAAACTGCAGGGGAGTTTGTGCAAAATGTGACTCGCTGCTGCTTTCAGTACCTGGAATATGTTGGGTATAAAAAGTCGTAATTTCAAACTGCGAATACGTGCAGAGAGCCAGAATTTGGCTTCAAAATATTTCTCAGGCCTCGAAATTAGCATGTTTGGGATATTTTGAAAACTGCAGGGAGGTTTGGGACAAATGTGACCAAATGCCGCTTTCAGTACTTGGCATATGTTGAGTATAAAATTTGCAATTAAAAACTGCTAATACGTGCAGAGACCCAGAATTTGGCTCCAAATTATGGTTCAGGCCTCGAAATTGGGATATTTGGGATATTTCGAAAACTGCAGGGGAGTTTGTGGGAGATGTGACTCACTGCCGCTTTCAGGACTTGGCATATGTTGGGTATAAAAAGTCGTAATTTTAATCTGCGAATACGTGCATAGAGCCAGAATTTGACTCCAAAATATGGCTCAGGCCTTGAAATTGGGATGTTTGGGATATTCTGAAAACTGCAGGGAGGTTTGGGACAAAAGTGACGAAACGCCGCTTTCAGTACTTGGCATATGTTGGGTATATAAATTCATAATTTCAAACTGCGAATACGTGCAGAGAGCCAGAATTTGGCTCCAAAATATAGCTCAGGCCTCGAAATTAGGATATTTGGGATATTTCGAAAAATGCTGTGGAGTTTGTGCGAAATGTGACTCACTGCCGCTTTCAGGGCTTGGCATATGTTGGGTATAAAATATCGTAATTTCAAACCTCGAATACGTGCATAGAGCCAGAATTTGGCTCCAAAATATGGCTCAGGCCTCGAAATTGGGATGTTTGGGATATTTCGAAAACTGCTGGGGAGTTTGCGAATACGTGCAGAGAGCCAGAATTTGGCTCAAAAATATGGCTCAGGCCTCAAAATTGGGATATTTATGATATTTCGAAAATTGCAGGGGAGTTTGTGCAAAATGTGACTCACTGCCGCTTTCAGTACTTGGCATATGTTGGGTATAAAAATCGTAATATCAAACTGCGAATACGTGCAGAGAGCCAGAATTTGGCTCCAAAATATGGCTGAGGCCTCGATATTGTGATGTTTGGGATATTTTGAAAACTGCAGGGAGGTTTGGGACAAATGTAACCAAACGCCGCTTTCAGTACTTGGCATATGTTGGGTATAAAAAAGTTGTAGTTTCAAACTGCGAATACGTGCAGAGAGCCAGAATTTGGCTCCAAAATATAGCTCAGGCCTCGAAATTAGGATATTTGGGATATTTCGAAAACTGCAGGGGAGTTTGTGCAAAATGTGACTCACTGCCGCTTTCAGTACTTGGCATATGTTGGGTATAAAAATCGTAATATCAAACTGCGAATACGTGCATAGAGCCAGAATTTGGCTCCAAAATATGGCTCATGCCTCGAAATTGGGATGTTTGGGATATTTTGAAAACTGCAGGGAGGTTTGGGACAAATGTGACCAAACGCCACTTTCAGTACTTGGCATATGTTGGGTATAAAAAATTCGTAATTTCAAACTGTGTATACGTGCAGAGAGCCAGAATTTGGCTCCAAAATATGGCTCAGGCCTCAAAATAGGGATATTTAGTATATTTCGAAAAATGCAGTGGAGTTTGTGCGAAATGTGACTCACTGCCGCTTTCAGGGCTTGGCATATGTTGGGTATAAAAATCGTAATATCAAACTGCGAATACGTGCAGAGAGCCAGAATTTGGCTCCAAAATATGGCTGAGGCCTCGATATTGTTATGTTTGGGATATTTTGAAAACTGCAGGGAGGTTTGGGACAAATGTAACCAAACGCCGCTTTCAGTACTTGGCATATGTTGGGTATAAAAAAGTTGTAGTTTCAAACTGCGAATACGTGCAGAGAGCCAGAATTTGGCTCCAAAATATAGCTCAGGCCTCGAAATTAGGATATTTGGGATATTTCGAAAACTGCAGGGGAGTTTGTGCAAAATGTGACTCGCTGCCGCGTTTAGTACTTGGCATATGTTGGGCATAAAAAAGTCGTAATTTCAAACAGCGAATACGTGCAGAGAGCCAGCATTTGGCTCCAAAATATGGCTCAGTCCTCGAAATTGGGATATTTGGGATATTTCGAAAACTGCAGGGGAGTTTGTGCGAAATGTGACTCTCTGCCGCTTTCAAGACTTGGCATATGTTGGGTATAAAATGTCGTAATTTCAAACCGCGAATACGTGCATAGAGCCAGAATTTGGCTCCAAAATATGGCTCAGGCCTCGAAATTGGGATGTTTGGGATATTTTGAAAACTGCAGGGGGGTTTGGGACAAATGTTACCAAACGCCGCTTTCAGTACTTGGCATATATTGGGTATAAAAAATTCGTAATTTCAAACTGCGAATACGTGCAGAGAGCCAGAGTTTGGCCCAAAATATGGCTCAGGTCTCGAAATTGGGATATTTGGGATATTTTGAAAACTGCAGGGGGGTTTGGGACAAATTTGACCAGAAGCCGCTTTCAGAACTTTGCATATGTTGGGTATAAAAAGTCCTAATTTCAAACTGCGAATACGTTCAGAGTGCTTGAATTTGGCTCCAAAATATGGCTCAGGCCTCAAAATTGGGATATTTGGGATATTTTGAAACTGCAGGGAGGTTTGGGACAAATGTAACCAAACGCCACTTTCAGTACTTGGCATATGTTGGGTATATAAAGTCGTAATTTCAAACTGCGAATACGTGCAGAGAGCCAGAATTTTGCTCCAAAATATGGATCAGGCCTCAAAATTGGGATATTTGGGATATTTCGAAAACTGCAGGGGAGTTTGTGTGAAATGTGACTCACTGCCGCTTTCAGGGCTTGGCATATGTTATGTATAAAATATCGTAATTTCAAACCGCGAATACGTGCATAGAGCCAGAATTTGGCTCCATAATATTGCTCAGGCCTCGAAATTGGGATGTTTGGGATATTTTGAAAACTGCAGGGGGGGGGGGGTTTGGGACAAATGTGACCAAACACCGCTCTCAGTACGTGGCATATGTTGGGCATAAAAAAGTCGTAATTTCAAACTGTGAATACGTGCAGAGAGCCAGAATTTGGCTCCCAAATATTGCTCAGGCCTCGAAATTGGGATATTTGGGATATTTTGAAAACTGCAGTGCAGTTTGTGTGAAATGTGTCTCACTGCCGCTTTCAGGACTTGGCATATGTTGGGTATAAAATCGTAATATTAAACTGCGAATACTTGGAGAGAGCCAGAATTTGGCTCCATAATATGGCTCAGGCCTCGATATTGGGATATTTGGGATATTTCGAAAACTGCAGGGGAGTTTGTACAAAATTTGACTCACTGCCGCTTTCAGGACTCGGCATATGTTGGGTATAAAATGTCGTAATTTCAAACCGCGAATACGTGCATAGAGCCAGAATTTGGCTCCAAAATGCTGCTGAGGCCTCGAAAGTGGGATGTTTGGGATATTTTGAAAACTGCAGGGGGGGATTGGGACAAATGTGACCAAACGCCGCTTTCAGTACTTGGCATATGTTGTGTATAAAAATTCGTAATTTCAAACTGCGAATACGTGCTGAGAGCCAGAATTTTGCTCCAAAATATTGCTCAGGCCTCGAAATTAGGATGTTTGGGATATTTTGAAAACTGCGGGGGGGTTTGGGACAAATATGACCAAACGCCGCTTTCAGTACTTGGCATATGTTGTGTATAAAAATTCGTAATTTCAAACTGCGAATATGTGCAGAGAGCCAGAATTAGGCTCCAAAATATGGCTCAGGCCTCGAAATAGGAATATTTGGGATATTTTGAAAACTGCAGGGGAGTTTCTGCAAAATGTGACTCTCTGCCTCTTTCAGTACTTGGCTTATGTTGGGTATAAAAAGTAGAAATTTCAAACTGCGAATACGTGCAGAGAGCCAGAATTTGACTCCAAAATATGGCTCAGGCCTCGAAATTGGGATGTTTGGGATATTTTGAAAACTGCAAGGGGAGTTTCTGCAAAATGTGACTCACTGCCTCTTTCAGTACTTGGCATATGTTGGGTATAAAAATTCGTAATTTCAAACTGCGAATATGTGCAGAGAGCCAGAATTAGGCTCCAAAATATGGCTCAGGCCTCGAAATTGGGATATTTGGGATATTTCGAAAACTGCAGGGGAGTTTGTGCAAAATGTGACTCACTCCCACTTTAAGGACTTGGCATATGTTGGGTATAAAAAGTCATAAATTCAATCTGCGAATACGTGCAGAGAGCCAGCATTTTGCTCGAAAATATAACTCAGGCCTTGAAATTGAGATGTTTGGGATATTTTGAAAACTGCAGGGGGGATTGGGACAGATGTGACCAAACGCCGCTTTTAGTACTTGGCATATGTTGGGCATAAACAAGTCGCAATTTCAAACTGCGAATATGTGCAGAGAGCCAGAATTAGGCTCCAAAACATGGCTAAGGCCTCGAAATTGGAATATTTGGGATATTTCGAAAACTGCAGGGGAGTTTGTGCAAAATGTGACTCACTGCCGCTTTCAGGACTTGGCATATGTTGGGTATATAAAGTCGTAATTTCAAACTGCGAATACGTGCAGAGAGCCAGAATTTTGCTCCAAACTATGGGTCAGGCCTCGAAATTAGCATGTTTAGGATATTTTGAAAGTTGCAGGGAGGTTTAGGACAAATGTGTCCAAACACCGCTTTCAGTACTTGTCATTTGTTGGGTATAAAAAGTCATAATTTCAAACTGCGAATACGAGCTGAGAGCCAGAATTTGGCTCCAAAATATGGCTCAGGGTTCGAAATTGAGATGTTTAGGATATTTTGAAAAATGAAGGGGAGTTTAGCAAAATGTGAGTCACTGCCACTTTCAGTACTTGGCATATGTTGGGTATAAAAAAGTCGTAATTTCAAACTGCGAGTACGTGCAGAAAGCCAGAATTTGGCTCGAAAATATGGCTCAGGCCTCGAAATTGGGATATTTTGGATATTTTGAAAACTGCAGGGGAGTTTGTGCAAAATGTGACTCACTGCCGCTTTCAGGACTTGGCATATGTTGGGTATAAAAATTCGTAATATCAATCTGCGAATACGTGCATAGAGCCAGAATTTGGCTCCAAAATATGGCTCAGGCCTCGAAATTGGGATGTTTGGGATATTTTGAAAACTGCTCGGGGGTTTGGGACAAATGTGACCAAACGCCGCGTTCAGTACTTGGCATATGTTGGGCATAAAAAAAGTCGTAATTTCAAACTGCGAATACGTGCAGAGAGCCAGAATTTGGCTCCAAAATATGGTTTAGGCCTCGAAGTTGGGATGTTTGGGATATTTTGAAAACTGCAGGATAGTTTGTGCTAACTGTGACTCACTGCCGCTTTCAGTACTTGGCATATGTTGGGTATAAAAATCGTAATATCAAACTTCGAATACTTGCAGAGAGCGAAAATTTGGTTCCAAAATAAGACTCAGGCCTCGAAATTGGGATATTGGGGATATTTTGAAAACTGCAGGGGAGTTTGTGCAAAATGTGACTCACTGCTGCTTTCAGTACCTGGAATATGTTGGGTATAAAAAGTCGTAATTTCAAACTGCGAATACGTGCAGAGAGCCAGAATTTGGCTTCAAAATATTTCTCAGGCCTCGAAATTAGCATGTTTGGGATATTTTGAAAACTGCAGGGAGGTTTGGGACAAATGTGACCAAATGCCGCTTTCAGTACTTGGCATATGTTGAGTATAAAATTTGCAATTAAAAACTGCTAATACGTGCAGACCCAGAATTTGTCTCCAAATTATGGTTCAGGCCTCGAAATTGGGATATTTGGGATATTTCGAAAACTGCAGGGGAGTTTGTGGGAGATGTGACTCACTGCCGCTTTCAGGACTTAGCATATGTTGGGTATAAAATGTCGTAATTTCAAACCGCGAATACGTGCATAGAGCCAGAATTTGGCTCCAAAATATGGCTCAGGCCTCGAAATTGGGATGTTTGGGATATTTTGAAAACTGCAGGGGGGTTTGGGACAAATGTTACCAAACGCCGCTTTCAGTACTTGGCATATATTGGGTATAAAAAATTCGTAATTTCAAACTGCGAATACGTGCAGAGAGCCAGAGTTTGGC
Organism: Procambarus clarkii; assembly: GCF_040958095.1. NCBI lineage: Eukaryota > Metazoa > Arthropoda > Malacostraca > Decapoda > Cambaridae > Procambarus > Procambarus clarkii. The sequence goes on from NW_027189198.1 coordinate 97,192, forward strand.
CCAAAATATGGCTCAGGTCTCGAAATTGGGATATTTGGGATATTTTGAAAACTGCAGGGGGGTTTGGGACAAATTTGACCAGAAGCCGCTTTCAGAACTTTGCATATGTTGGGTATAAAAAGTCCTAATTTCAAACTGCGAATACGTTCAGAGTGCTTGAATTTGGCTCCAAAATATGGCTCAGGCCTCGAAATTGGGATGTTTGGGATATTTTGAAACTGCAGGGAGGTTTGGGACAAATGTAACCAAACGCCACTTTCAGTACTTGGCATATGTTGGGTATATAAAGTCGTAATTTCAAACTGCGAATACGTGCAGAGAGCCAGAATTTTGCTCCAAAATATGGATCAGGCCTCAAAATTGGGATATTTGGGATATTTCGAAAACTGCAGGGGAGTTTGTGTGAAATGTGACTCACTGCCGCTTTCAGGGCTTGGCATATGTTATGTATAAAATATCGTAATTTCAAACCGCGAATACGTGCATAGAGCCAGATTTTGGCTCCATAATATTGCTCAGGCCTCGAAATTGGGATGTTTGGGATATTTTGAAAACTGCAGGGGGGGGGGGGGTTGGGACAAATGTGACCAAACACCGCTCTCAGTACGTGGCATATGTTGGGCATAAAAAAGTCGTAATTTCAAACTGTGAATACGTGCAGAGAGCCAGAATTTGGCTCCCAAATATTGCTCAGGCCTCGAAATTGGGATATTTGGGATATTTTGAAAACTGCAGTGCAGTTTGTGTGAAATGTGTCTCACTGCCGCTTTCAGGACTTGGCATATGTTGGGTATAAAATCGTAATATTAAACTGCGAATACTTGGAGAGAGCCAGAATTTGGCTCCATAATATGGCTCAGGCCTCGATATTGGGATATTTGGGATATTTCGAAAACTGCAGGGGAGTTTGTACAAAATTTGACTCACTGCCGCTTTCAGGACTCGGCATATGTTGGGTATAAAATGTCGTAATTTCAAACCGCGAATACGTGCATAGAGCCAGAATTTGGCTCCAAAATATTGCTGAGGCCTCGAAATTGGGATGTTTGGGATATTTTGAAAACTGCAGGGGGGGATTGGGACAAATGTGACCAAACGCCGCTTTCAGTACTTGGCATATGTTGTGTATAAAAATTCGTAATTTCAAACAGCGAATACGTGCTGAGAGCCAGAATTTTGCTCCAAAATATTGCTCAGGCCTCGAAATTAGGATGTTTGGGATATTTTGAAAACTGCGGGGGGGTTTGGGACAAATATGACCAAACGCCGCTTTCAGTACTTGGCATATGTTGGGTATAAAAATTCGTAATTTCAAACTGCGAATACGTGCTGAGAGCCAGAGTTTGGCTCCAAAATATAGCTCAGGCCTCGAAATAGGAATATTTGGGATATTTTGAAAACTGCAGGGGAGTTTCTGCAAAATGTGACTCTCTGCCTCTTTCAGTACTTGGCTTATGTTGGGTATAAAAAGTAGAAATTTCAAACTGCGAATACGTGCAGAGAGCCAGAATTTGACTCCAAAATATGGCTCAGGCCTCGAAATTGGGATGTTTGGGATATTTTGAAAACTGCAAGGGGAGTTTCTGCAAAATGTGACTCACTGCCTCTTTCAGTACTTGGCATATGTTGGGTATAAAAATTCGTAATTTCAAACTGCGAATATGTGCAGAGAGCCAGAATTAGGCTCCAAAATATGGCTCAGGCCTCGAAATTGGGATATTTGGGATATTTCGAAAACTGCAGGGGAGTTTGTGCAAAATGTGACTCACTCCCACTTTAAGGACTTGGCATATGTTGGGTATAAAAAGTCATAAATTCAATCTGCGAATACGTGCAGAGAGCCAGCATTTTGCTCGAAAATATGGATCAGGCCTTGAAATTGAGATGTTTGGGATATTTTGAAAACTGCAGGGGGGATTGGGACAGATGTGACCAAACGCCGCTTTTAGTACTTGGCATATGTTGGGCATAAACAAGTCGCAATTTCAAACTGCGAATATGTGCAGAGAGCCAGAATTAGGCTCCAAAACATGGCTAAGGCCTCGAAATTGGAATATTTGGGATATTTCGAAAACTGCAGGGGAGTTTGTGCAAAATGTGACTCACTGCCGCTTTCAGGACTTGGCATATGTTGGGTATATAAAGTCGTAATTTCAAACTGCGAATACGTGCAGAGAGCCAGAATTTTGCTCCAAACTATGGGTCAGGCCTCGAAATTAGCATGTTTAGGATATTTTGAAAGTTGCAGGGAGGTTTAGGACAAATGTGTCCAAACACCGCTTTCAGTACTTGTCATTTGTTGGGTATAAAAAGTCATAATTTCAAACTGCGAATACGAGCTGAGAGCCAGAATTTGGCTCCAAAATATGGCTCAGGGTTCGAAATTGAGATGTTTAGGATATTTTGAAAAATGAAGGGGAGTTTAGCAAAATGTGAGTCACTGCCACTTTCAGTACTTGGCATATGTTGGGTATAAAAAAGTCGTAATTTCAAACTGCGAGTACGTGCAGAAAGCCAGAATTTGGCTCGAAAATATGGCTCAGGCCTCGAAATTGGGATATTTGGGATATTTTGAAAACTGCAGGGGAGTTTGTGCAAAATGTGACTCACTGCCGCTTTCAGGACTTGGCATATGTTGGGTATAAAAATTCGTAATATCAATCTGCGAATACGTGCATAGAGCCAGAATTTGGCTCCAAAATATGGCTCAGGCCTCGAAATTGGGATGTTTGGGATATTTTGAAAACTGCTCGGGGGGTTTGGGACAAATGTGACCAAACGCCGCGTTCAGTACTTGGCATATGTTGGGCATAAAAAAAGTCGTAATTTCAAACTGCGAATACGTGCAGAGAGCCAGAATTTGGCTCCAAAATATGGTTTAGGCCTCGAAGTTGGGATGTTTGGGATATTTTGAAAACTGCAGGATAGTTTGTGCTAACTGTGACTCACTGCCGCTTTCAGTACTTGGCATATGTTGGGTATAAAAATCGTAATATCAAACTTCGAATACTTGCAGAGAGCGAAAATTTGGTTCCAAAATAAGACTCAGGCCTCGAAATTGGGATATTGGGGATATTTTGAAAACTGCAGGGGAGTTTGTGCAAAATGTGACTCACTGCTGCTTTCAGTACCTGGAATATGTTGGGTATAAAAAGTCGTAATTTCAAACTGCGAATACGTGCAGAGAGCCAGAATTTGGCTTCAAAATATTTCTCAGGCCTCGAAATTAGCATGTTTGGGATATTTTGAAAACTGCAGGGAGGTTTGGGACAAAAGTGACCAAATGCCGCTTTCAGTACTTGGCATATGTTGAGTATAAAATTTGCAATTAAAAACTGCTAATACGTGCAGAGACCCAGAATTTGTCTCCAAATTATGGTTCAGGCCTCGAAATTGGGATATTTGGAATATTTCGAAAACTGCAGGGGAGTTTGTGGGAGATGTGACTCACTGCCGCTTTCAGGACTTAGCATATGTTGGGTATAAAAAGTCGTAATTTTAATCTGCGAATACGTGCATAGAGCCAGAATTTGACTCCAAAATATGGCTCAGGCCTTGAAATTGGGATGTTTGGGATATTCTGAAAACTGCAGGGAGGTTTGGGACAAAAGTGACGAAACGCCGCTTTCAGTACTTGGCATATGTTGGGTATATAAATTCATAATTTCAAACTGCGAATACGTGCAGAGAGCCAGAATTTGGCTCCAAAATATAGCTCAGGCCTCGAAATTAGGATATTTGGGATATTTCGAAAACTGCAGGGGAGTTTGTGCAAAATGTGACTCACTGCCGCTTTCAGTACTTGGCATATGTTGGGTATAAAAATCGTAATATCAAACTGCGAATACGTGCATAGAGCCAGAATTTGGCTCCAAAATATGGCTCATGCCTCGAAATTGGGATGTTTGGGATATTTTGAAAACTGCAGGGAGGTTTGGGACAAATGTGACCAAACGCCACTTTCAGTACTTGGCATATGTTGGGTATAAAAAGTCGTAATTTCAAACTGTGTATACGTGCAGAGAGCCAGAATTTGGCTCCAAAATATGGCTCAGGCCTCAAAATAGGGATATTTAGTATATTTCGAAAAATGCAGTGGAGTTTGTGCGAAATGTGACTCACTGCCGCTTTCAGGGCTTGGCATATGTTGGGTATAAAATATCGTAATTTCAAACCTCGAATACGTGCATAGAGCCAGAATTTAGCTCCAAAATATGGCTCAGGCCTCGAAATTGGGATGTTTGGGATATTTCGAAAACTGCTGGGGAGTTTGCGAATACGTGCAGAGAGCCAGAATTTGGCTCAAAAATATGGCTCAGGTCTCAAAATTGGGATATTTATGATATTTCGAAAATTGCAGGGGAGTTTGTGCAAAATGTGACTCACTGCCGCTTTCAGTACTTGGCATATGTTGGGTATAAAAATCGTAATATCAAACTGCGAATACGTGCAGAGAGCCAGAATTTGGCTCCAAAATATGGCTGAGGCTTCGATATTGTGATGTTTGGGATATTTTGAAAACTGCAGGGAGGTTTGGGACAAATGTAACCAAACGCCGCTTTCAGTACTTGGCATATGTTGGGTATAAAAAAGTTGTAGTTTCAAACTGCGAATACGTGCAGAGAGCCAGAATTTGGCTCCAAAATATAGCTCAGGCCTCGAAATTAGGATATTTGGGATATTTCGAAAACTGCAGGGGAGTTTGTGCAAAATGTGACTCACTGCCGCTTTCAGTACTTGGCATATGTTGGGTATAAAAATCGTAATATCAAACTGCGAATACGTGCATAGAGCCAGAATTTGGCTCCAAAATATGACTCATGCCTCGAAATTGGGATGTTTGTGATATTTTGAAAACTGCAGGGAGGTTTGGGACAAATGTGACCAAACGCCACTTTCAGTACTTGGCATATGTTGGGTATAAAAAATTCGTAATTTCAAACTGTGTATACGTGCAGAGAGCCAGAATTTGGCTCCAAAATATGGCTCAGGCCTCAAAATAGGGATATTTAGTATATTTCGAAAAATGTAGTGGAGTTTGTGCGAAATGTGACTCACTGCCGCTTTCAGGGCTTGGCATATGTTGGGTATAAAATGTCGTAATTTCAAACCACGAATACGTGCATAGAGCCAGAATTTGGCTCCAAAATTTGGCTCAGGCCTCGAAATAGGGATGTTTGGGATATTTTGAAAACCACAGGGGGGGGGGGTTGGGACAAATGTGACCAAACGCCGCGTTTAGTACTTGGCATATGTTGGGCATAAAAAAGTCGTAATTTCAAACAGCGAATACGTGCAGAGAGCCAGCATTTGGCTCCAAAATATGGCTCAGTCCTCGAAATTGGGATATTTGGGATATTTCGAAAACTGCAGGGGAGGTTGTGCGAAATGTGACTCTCTGCCGCTTTCAAGACTTGGCATATGTTGGGTATAAAATGTCGTAATTTCAAACCGCGAATACGTGCATAGAGCCAGAATTCGGCTCCAAAATATGGCTCAGGCCTCGAAATTGGGATGTTTGGGATATTTTGAAAACTGCAGGGGGGTTTGGGACAAATGTTACCAAACGCCGCTTTCAGTACTTGGCATATATTGGGTATAAAAAATTCGTAATTTCAAACTGTGAATACGTGCAGAGAGCCAGAGTTTGGCCCAAAATATGGCTCAGGTCTCGAAATTGGGATATTTGGGATATTTTGAAAACTGCAGGGGGGTTTGGGACAAATTTGACCAGAAGCCGCTTTCAGAACTTTGCATATGTTGGGTATAAAAAGTCCTAATTTCAAACTGCGAATACGTGCAGAGAGCCAGAATTTTGCTCCAAAATATGGATCAGGCCTCAAAATTGGGATATTTGGGATATTTCGAAAACTGCAGGGGAGTTTGTGTGAAATGTGACTCACTGCCGCTTTCAGGGCTTGGCATATGTTATGTATAAAATATCGTAATTTCAAACCGCGAATACGTGCATAGAGCCAGAATTTGGCTCCATAATATTGCTCAGGCCTCGAAATTGGGATGTTTGGGATATTTTGAAAACTGCAGGGGGGGGGGGGTTTGGGACAAATGTGACCAAACACCGCTTTCAGTACGTGGCATATGTTGGGCATAAAAAAGTCGTAATTTCAAACTGTGAATACGTGCAGAGAGCCAGAATTTGGCTCCCAAATATTGCTCAGGCCTCGAAATTGGGATATTTGGGATATTTTGAAAACTGCAGTGCAGTTTGTGTGAAATGTGTCTCACTGCCGCTTTCAGGACTTGGCATATCTTGGGTATAAAATATCGTAATTTCAAACTGCGAATACGTGGAGAGAGCCAGAGTTTGGCTCCAAAATAAGGCTCAGGCCTCGAAATTGGGATGTTTGGGATATTTCGAAAACTACAGGGGAGTTTGTGCAAAATGTGACTCACTGCCGCTTTCAGTACTTGGCATATGTTGGGTATAAAATCGTAATATTAAACTGCGAATACTTGGAGAGAGCCAGAATTTGGCTCCATAATATGGCTCAGGCCTCGATATTGGGATATTTGGGATATTTCGAAAACTGCAGGGGAGTTTGTACAAAATTTGACTCACTGCCGCTTTCAGGACTTGGCATATGTTGGGTATAAAAAGTCGTAATTTCAAACTGCGAATACGTGCATAGAGCCAGAATTTGGCTGAAAAATATTGCTCTGTCCTCGAAATTGGGATGTTTGGGATATTTTGAAAACTGCAGGGGGGTTTGGGACCAAAGAGACGAAACGCCGCTTTCAGAACTTGGCATATGTTGCGTATAAAAAGTTGTAATTTCAAACTGCGAATACGTGCAGAGAGCTTGAATTTGGCTCCAAAATATGGCTCAGGCCTCGAAAGTGGAATGTTTGGGATATTTTGAAAACTGCAGGGGAGTTTGTGCAAAATGTGACTCACTGCTGCTTTCAGTACTTGGCATATGTTGGGTATAAAAAGTCGTAATTTCAAACTGCGAATACGTGCAGAGAGCCAGAATTTGGCTCGAAAATATTGCTCAGGCCTCGAAATTGGGATATTTGGGATATTTCGAAAACTGGAAGGAAGTTTGTGCAAAATGTGACTTACTGCCGCTTTCAGGAATTGGCATATGTTGGGTATAAAAAGTCGTAATTTCAATCTGCGAATACGTGCATAGAGCCAGAATTTGGCTCCAAAATATGGCTCAGGCCTCGAAATTTGGATATTTGGGATATTTCGAAAACTGCAGGGGAGTTTGTGCGAAATGTGACTCACTGCCGGTTTCAGGACTTGGCATATGTTGGGTATAAAATATCGTAATTTCAAGCCTCGAATACGTGCATAGAGCCAGAATTTGGCTCCAAAATATGGCTCAGGCCTCGAAATTGCGATGTTTGAGATTTTTTGAAAACTACAGGAGGGTTTGGGACAAAGGTTACCAAACGCCGCTTTCAGTACTTGGCATAAATTGGGTATAAAAAAGTCGTAATTTCAAACTGCGAATACGTGCAGAGAGCCAGAATTTGGCTCAAAAATATGGCTCAGGCCTCAAAATTGGGGTATTTATGATATTTCGAAAATTGCAGGGGAGTTTGTGCAAAATGTGACTCACTGCCGCTTTCAGTACTTGGCATATGTTGGGTATAAAAATCCTAATATCAAACTGCGAATACGTGCAGAGAGCCAGAATTTGGCTCCAAAATATGGCTGAGGCCTCGATATTGTGATGTTTGGGATATTTTGAAAACTGCAGGGAGGTTTGGGACAAATGTAACCAAACGCCGCTTTCAGTACTTGGCATATGTTGGGTATAAAAAAGTCGTAGTTTCAAACTGCGTATACGTGCAGAGAGCCAGAATTTGGCTCCAAAATATGGCTCAGTCCTCGAAATTGGGATATTTGGGATATTTCGAAAACTGCAGGGGAGTTTGTGCGAAATGTGACTCACTGCCGCTTTCAGGGCTTGGCATATGTTGGGTATAAAATGTCGTCATTTCAAACCACGAATACATGCATAGAGCCAGAATTTGGCTCCAAAATTTGGCTCAGGCCTCGAAATAGGGATGTTTGGGATATTTTGAAAACTACAGTGGGGGGATTGGGACAAATGTGACCAAATGCCGCGTTCAGTACTTGGCATATGTTAGGCAAAAAAAAGTCGTAATTTCAAACTGCGAATACGTGCAGAGAGCCAGCATTTGGCTCCAAAATATGGCTCAGTCCTCGAAATTAGGATATTTGGGATATTTCGAAAACTGCAGGGGAGTTTGTGCGAAATGTGACTCACTGCCGCTTTCAAGACTTGGCATATGTTGGGTATAAAATGTCGTAATTTCAAACCGCGAATACGTGCATAGAGCCAGAATTAGGCTCCAAAATATGGCGCAGGCCTCAAAATTGGGATGTTTGGGATATTTTGAAAACTGCTGGGAGGTTTGGGACAAATATAACCAAACGCCGCTTTCAACACTTGGCATATGTTGGGTATAAAAAATTCGTAATTTCATACTGCGAATACGTGCATAGAGCCAGAATTTGGCTCCAAAATATTGCTCAGTCCTCGAAATTGGGTAGTTTGGAATATTTTGAAAACTGCAGGGGGGTTTGGGACAAATATGACCAAACGCTGCTTACAGAACTTGGCATATGTTGGTTATAAAAAGTAGGAATTTCAAACTGCGAATACGTGCAGAGAGCTTGAATTTGGCTCCAAAATATGGCTCAGGCCTTGAAAGTGGGATGTTTGGGATATTTTGAAAACTGCAGGGGAGTTTGAGCAAATTGTGACTCACTGCCGCTTTCAGTATTTGGCATATGTTGGGTATAAAAAGTCGTAATTTCATACTGCGAATACGTGCAGAGAGCCAGAATTTGGCTCCAAAATATGGCTCAGGCCTCAAAATTGGGATGTTTGGGATATTTTGAAAACTGCAGGGGGGTTTGGGACAAATGTGACCAAACGCCGCTTTCAGTACTTGGCATACGTTGGGTATAAAAAAGTCGTAATTTCAAACTGCGAATACGTGCAGAGAGCCAGGGTTTGGCTAAAAAATATGGCTCACACCTCGAAATTGGGATGTTTTGGGATATTTCGAAAACTGCAGGGGAGTTTGTGCAAAATGTGACTCACTGCCGCTTTCAGTACTTGACATATGTTATGTATAAAAAAGTCGTAATTTCAAACTGTGAATACGTGCAGAGAGCCAGAATTTGGCTCCAAAATATGGCTCAGGCCTCGATATTGTGATGTTTGGGATATTTTGAAAACTGCAGGGAGGTTTGGGACAAATATAACCAAACGCCACTTTCAACACTTGGCATATGTTGGGTATAAAAAGTCGTAATTTCAAACTGCGAATACGTGCATAGAGCCAGAATTTGGCACCAAAATATTGCTCAGTCCTCGAAATTGGGTAGTTTGGGATATTTTGAAAACTGCAGGGGGGTTTGGGACAAATATGACCAAACGCTGCTTACAGAACTTGACATATGTTGGGTATAAAAAGTCATAATTTCAAACTGCGAATACGTGCAGAGAGCTTGAATTTGGCTCCAAAATATGGCTCAGGCCATGAAAGTGGGATGTTTGGGATATTTTGAAAACTGCAGGGGAGTTTGAGCAAAATGTGACTCACTGCCGCTTTCAGTATTTGGCATATGTTGGGTATAAAAAGTCGTAATTTCATACTGCGAATACGTGCAGAGAGCCAGAATTTGGCTCCAAAATATGGTTCAGGCCTCAAAATTGGGATATTTGGGATATTTCGAAAACTGCAGGGGAGTTTGTGGGAAATGTGACTCACTGCCGCTTTCAGGACTTGGCATATGTTGGGTATAAAAATCGTAATTTTAATCTGCGAATACGTGCATAGAGCCAGAATTTGACTCCAAAATATGGCTCAGGCCTTGAAATTGGGATGTTTGGGATATTCTGAAAACTGCAGGGAGGTTTGGGACAAAAGTGACGAAACGCCGCTTTCAGTACTTGGTATATGTTGGGTATATAAATTCATAATTTCAAACTGTGAATACGTGCAGAGAGCCAGAATTTGGCTCCAAAATATAGCTCAGGCCTCGAAATTAGGATATTTGGGATATTTCGAAAATTGCAGGGGAGTTTGTGCAAAATGTGACTCACTGCCGCTTTCAGTACTTGGCATATGTTGGGTATAAAAATCGTAATATCAAACTGCGAATACGTGCATAGAGCCAGAATTTGGCTCCAAAATATGGCTCAGGCCTCAAAATAGGGATATTTAGTATATTTCGAAAAATGCAGTGGAGTTTGTGCGAAATGTGACTCACTGCCGCATTCAGGGCTTGGCATATGTTGGGTATAAAATATCGTAATTTCAAACCTCGAATACGTGCATAGAGCCTGAATTTGGCTTCAAAATATGGCTCAGGCCTCGAAATTGGGATGTTTTGGATATTTCGAAAACTGCTGGGGAGTTTGCGAATACGTGCAGAGAGCCAGAATTTGGCTCAAAAATATGGCTCAGGCCTCAAAATTGGGATATTTATGATATTTCGAAAATTGCGGGGGAGTTTGTGCAAAATGTGACTCACTGCCGCTTTCAGTACTTGGCATATGTTGGGTATAAAAATCGTAATATCAAACTGCGAATACGTGCAGAGAACCAGAATTTGGCTCCAAAATATGGCTGAGGCCTCGATATTGTGATGTTTGGGATATTTTGAAAACTGCAGGGAGGTTTGGGACAAATGTAACCAAACGCCGCTTTCAGTACTTGGCATATGTTGGGTATAAAAAAGTTGTAGTTTCAAACTGCGAATACGTGCAGAGAGCCAGAATTTGGCTCCAAAATATAGCTCAGGCCTCGAAATTAGGATATTTGGGATATTTCGAAAACTGCAGGGGAGTTTGTGCAAAATGTGACTCACTGCCGCTTTCAGTACTTGGCATATGTTGGGTATAAAAATCGTAATATCAAACTGCGAATACGTGCATAGAGCCAGAATTTGGCTCCAAAATATGGCTCATGCCTCGAAATTGGGATGTTTGGGATATTTTGAAAACTGCAGGGAGGTTTGGGACAAATGTGACCAAACGCCACTTTCAGTACTTGGCATATGTTGGGTATAAAATGTCGTAATTTCAAACCACGAATACGTGCATAGAGCCAGAATTTGGCTCCAAAATTTGGCTCAGGCCTCGAAATAGGGATGTTTGGGATATTTTGAAAACCACAGGGGGGGGGGGGGACAAATGTGACCAAACGCCGCGTTTAGTACTTGGCATATGTTGGGCATAAAAAAGTCGTAACTTCAAACAGCGAATACGTGCAGAGAGCCAGCATTTGGCTCCAAAATATGGCTCAGTCCTCGAAATTGGGGTATTTGGGATATTTCGAAAACTGCAGGGGAGTTTGTGCGAAATGTGACTCTCTGCCGCTTTCAAGACTTGGCATATGTTGGGTATAAAATGTCGTAATTTCAAACCGTGAATACGTGCATAGAGCCAGAATTTGGCTCCAAAATATGGCTCAGGCCTCGAAATTGGGATGTTTGGGATATTTTGAAAACTGCAGGGGGGTTTGGGACAAATGTTACCAAACGCCGCTTTCAGTACTTGGCATATATTGGGTATAAAAAATTCGTAATTTCAAACTGCGAATACGTGCAGAGAGCCAGAGTTTGGCCCAAAATATGGCTCAGGTCTCGAAATTGGGATATTTGGGATATTTTGAAAACTGCAGGGGGGTTTGGGACAAATTTGACCAAAAGCCGCTTTCAGAACTTTGCATATGTTGGGTATAAAAATTCCTAATTTCAAACTGCGAATACGTGCAGAGTGCTTGAATTTGGCTCCAAAATATGGCTCAGGTGTCGAAATTGAGATATTTGGGATATTTCGAAAACTGCAAGGGAGTTTGTGCAAAATGTGACTCACTGCCGCTTTCAGGACTTAGCATATGTTTGAATAAATAGTCGTAATTTCAAACTGCGAATACGTGCAGACAGCCAGAATTTGGCTCCAAAATATGGCTCAGGCGTCGAAATTGGGATGTTTGAGATATTTTGAAAACTGCAGTGAGGTTTGGGACAAATATGACCAAACGTCTCTTACAGTACTTGGCATATGTTGGGTATATAAAGTCGTAATTTCAATCTGCGAATACGTGCAAAGAGCCAGAATTTGGCTCCCAAATATTGCTCAGGACTCGAAATTGGGATATTTGGGATATTTTGAAAACTGCAGTGCAGTTTGTGTGAAATGTGACTCACTGCCGCTTTCAGGGCTTGGCATATGTTGGGCATAAAATGTCGTAATTTCAAACCGCGAATACATGCATAGAGCCAGAATTTGGCTCCAAAATATGGCTCAGGCATCGAAATTGGGATGTTTGGGATATTTTGAAACTGCAGTGAGGTTTGGGACAAATGTAACCAAACGCCACTTTCAGTACTTGGCATATGTTGGGTATATAAAGTCGTAATTTCAAACTGCGAATACGTGCAGAGAGCCAGAATTTGGTCCAAAATATGGATCAGGCCTCAAAATTGGGATGTATGGGATATTTCGAAAACTGCAGGGGAGTTTGTGTGACATGTGACTCACTGCCGCTTTCAGGGCTTGGCATATGTTATGTATAAAATATCGTAATTTCAAACCGCGAATACGTGCATAGAGCCAGAATTTGGCTCCATAATATTGCTCAGGCCTCGAAATTGGGATGTTTGGGATATTTTGAAAACTGCAGGGGGGGGGGGGGGTTTGGGACAAATGTGACCAAACACCGCTTTCAGTACGTGGCATATGTTGGGCTTAAAAAAGTCGTAATTTCAAACTGTGAATACGTGCAGAGAGCCAGAATTTGGCTCCCAAATATTGCTCAGGCCTCGAAATTGGGATATTTGGGATATTCTGAAAACTGCAGTGCAGTTTGTGTGAAATGTGTCTCACTGCCGCTTTCAGGACTTGGCATATGTTGGGTATAAAATATCGTAATTTCAAACCGCGAATACGTGCATAGAGCCAGAATTTGGCTCCAAAATATTGCTCAGGCCTCGAAATTGGGAAGTTTGTGATATTTTGAAAACTGCAGGGGGGGTTTGGGACAAATGTTACCAAACGCCGCTTTCAGTACTTGGCATATATTGGGTATAAAAAATTCGTAATTTCAAACTGCGAATACGTGGAGAGAGCCAGAGTTTGGCTCCAAAATAAGGCTCAGGCCTCGAAATTGGGATGTTTGGGATATTTCGAAAACTACAGGGGAGTTTGTGCAAAATGTGACTCACTGCCGCTTTCAGTACTTGGCATATGTTGGGTATAAAATCGTAATATTAAACTGCGAATACTTGGAGAGAGCCAGAATTTGGCTCCATAATATGGCTCAGGCCTCGATATTGGGATATTTGGGATATTTCGAAAACTGCAGGGGAGTTTGTACAAAATTTGACTCACTGCCGCTTTCAGGACTTGGCATATGTTGGGTATAAAAAGTCGTAATTTCAAACTGCGAATACGTGCATAGAGCCAGAATTTGGCTGAAAAATATTGCTCTGTCCTCGAAATTGGGATGTTTGGGATATTTTGAAAACTGCAGGGGGGTTTGGGACCAAAGAGACGAAACGCCGCTTTCAGAACTTGGCATATGTTGCGTATAAAAAGTTGTAATTTCAAACTGCGAATACGTGCAGAGAGCTTGAATTTGGCTCCAAAATATGGCTCAGGCCTCGAAAGTGGGATGTTTGGGATATTTTGAAAACTGCAGGGGAGTTTGTGCAAAATGTGACTCACTGCTGCTTTCAGTACTTGGCATATGTTGGGTATAAAAAGTCGTAATTTCAAACTGCGAATACGTGCAGAGAGCCAGAATTTGGCTCGAAAATATTGCTCAGGCCTCGAAATTGGGATATTTGGGATATTTCGAAAACTGGAAGGAAGTTTGTGCAAAATGTGACTTACTGCCGCTTTCAGGAATTGGCATATGTTGGGTATAAAAAGTCGTAATTTCAATCTGCGAATACGTGCATAGAGCCAGAATTTGGCTCCAAAATATGGCTCAGGCCTCGAAATTTGGATATTTGGGATATTTCGAAAACTGCAGGGGAGTTTGTGCGAAATGTGACTCACTGCCGGTTTCAGGACTTGGCATATGTTGGGTATAAAATATCGTAATTTCAAGCCTCGAATACGTGCATAGAGCCAGAATTTGGCTCCAAAATATGGCTCAGGCCTCGAAATTGCGATGTTTGAGATTTTTTGAAAACTACAGGAGGGTTTGGGACAAAGGTTACCAAACGCCGCTTTCAGTACTTGGCATAAATTGGGTATAAAAAAGTCGTAATTTCAAACTGCGAATACGTGCAGAGAGCCAGAATTTGGCTCAAAAATATGGCTCAGGCCTCAAAATTGGGGTATTTATGATATTTCGAAAATTGCAGGGGAGTTTGTGCAAAATGTGACTCACTGCCGCTTTCAGTACTTGGCATATGTTGGGTATAAAAATCCTAATATCAAACTGCGAATACGTGCAGAGAGCCAGAATTTGGCTCCAAAATATGGCTGAGGCCTCGATATTGTGATGTTTGGGATATTTTGAAAACTGCAGGGAGGTTTGGGACAAATGTAACCAAACGCCGCTTTCAGTACTTGGCATATGTTGGGTATAAAAAAGTCGTAGTTTCAAACTGCGTATACGTGCAGAGAGCCAGAATTTGGCTCCAAAATATGGCTCAGTCCTCGAAATTGGGATATTTGGGATATTTCGAAAACTGCAGGGGAGTTTGTGCGAAATGTGACTCACTGCCGCTTTCAGGGCTTGGCATATGTTGGGTATAAAATGTCGTCATTTCAAACCACGAATACATGCATAGAGCCAGAATTTGGCTCCAAAATTTGGCTCAGGCCTCGAAATAGGGATGTTTGGGATATTTTGAAAACTACAGTGGGGGGATTGGGACAAATGTGACCAAATGCCGCGTTCAGTACTTGGCATATGTTAGGCAAAAAAAAGTCGTAATTTCAAACTGCGAATACGTGCAGAGAGCCAGCATTTGGCTCCAAAATATGGCTCAGTCCTCGAAATTAGGATATTTGGGATATTTCGAAAACTGCAGGGGAGTTTGTGCGAAATGTGACTCACTGCCGCTTTCAAGACTTGGCATATGTTGGGTATAAAATGTCGTAATTTCAAACCGCGAATACGTGCATAGAGCCAGAATTAGGCTCCAAAATATGGCGCAGGCCTCAAAATTGGGATGTTTGGGATATTTTGAAAACTGCTGGGAGGTTTGGGACAAATATAACCAAACGCCGCTTTCAACACTTGGCATATGTTGGGTATAAAAAATTCGTAATTTCATACTGCGAATACGTGCATAGAGCCAGAATTTGGCTCCAAAATATTGCTCAGTCCTCGAAATTGGGTAGTTTGGAATATTTTGAAAACTGCAGGGGGGTTTGGGACAAATATGACCAAACGCTGCTTACAGAACTTGGCATATGTTGGTTATAAAAAGTAGGAATTTCAAACTGCGAATACGTGCAGAGAGCTTGAATTTGGCTCCAAAATATGGCTCAGGCCTTGAAAGTGGGATGTTTGGGATATTTTGAAAACTGCAGGGGAGTTTGAGCAAAATGTGACTCACTGCCGCTTTCAGTATTTGGCATATGTTGGGTATAAAAAGTCGTAATTTCATACTGCGAATACGTGCAGAGAGCCAGAATTTGGCTCCAAAATATGGCTCAGGCCTCAAAATTGGGATGTTTGGGATATTTTGAAAACTGCAGGGGGGTTTGGGACAAATGTGACCAAACGCCGCTTTCAGTACTTGGCATACGTTGGGTATAAAAAAGTCGTAATTTCAAACTGCGAATACGTGCAGAGAGCCAGGGTTTGGCTAAAAAATATGGCTCACACCTCGAAATTGGGATGTTTTGGGATATTTCGAAAACTGCAGGGGAGTTTGTGCAAAATGTGACTCACTGCCGCTTTCAGTACTTGACATATGTTATGTATAAAAAAGTCGTAATTTCAAACTGTGAATACGTGCAGAGAGCCAGAATTTGGCTCCAAAATATGGCTCAGGCCTCGATATTGTGATGTTTGGGATATTTTGAAAACTGCAGGGAGGTTTGGGACAAATATAACCAAACACCACTTTCAACACTTGGCATATGTTGGGTATAAAAAGTCGTAATTTCAAACTGCGAATACGTGCATAGAGCCAGAATTTGGCACCAAAATATTGCTCAGTCCTCGAAATTGGGTAGTTTGGGATATTTTGAAAACTGCAGGGGGGTTTGGGACAAATATGACCAAACGCTGCTTACAGAACTTGACATATGTTGGGTATAAAAAGTCATAATTTCAAACTGCGAATACGTGCAGAGAGCTTGAATTTGGCTCCAAAATATGGCTCAGGCCATGAAAGTGGGATGTTTGGGATATTTTGAAAACTGCAGGGGAGTTTGAGCAAAATGTGACTCACTGCCGCTTTCAGTATTTGGCATATGTTGGGTATAAAAAGTCGTAATTTCATACTGCGAATACGTGCAGAGAGCCAGAATTTGGCTCCAAAATATGGTTCAGGCCTCAAAATTGGGATATTTGGGATATTTCGAAAACTGCAGGGGAGTTTGTGGGAAATGTGACTCACTGCCGCTTTCAGGACTTGGCATATGTTGGGTATAAAAATCGTAATTTTAATCTGCGAATACGTGCATAGAGCCAGAATTTGACTCCAAAATATGGCTCAGGCCTTGAAATTGGGATGTTTGGGATATTCTGAAAACTGCAGGGAGGTTTGGGACAAAAGTGACGAAACGCCGCTTTCAGTACTTGGTATATGTTGGGTATATAAATTCATAATTTCAAACTGTGAATACGTGCAGAGAGCCAGAATTTGGCTCCAAAATATAGCTCAGGCCTCGAAATTAGGATATTTGGGATATTTCGAAAATTGCAGGGGAGTTTGTGCAAAATGTGACTCACTGCCGCTTTCAGTACTTGGCATATGTTGGGTATAAAAATCGTAATATCAAACTGCGAATACGTGCATAGAGCCAGAATTTGGCTCCAAAATATGGCTCAGGCCTCAAAATAGGGATATTTAGTATATTTCGAAAAATGCAGTGGAGTTTGTGCGAAATGTGACTCACTGCCGCATTCAGGGCTTGGCATATGTTGGGTATAAAATATCGTAATTTCAAACCTCGAATACGTGCATAGAGCCTGAATTTGGCTTCAAAATATGGCTCAGGCCTCGAAATTGGGATGTTTTGGATATTTCGAAAACTGCTGGGGAGTTTGCGAATACGTGCAGAGAGCCAGAATTTGGCTCAAAAATATGGCTCAGGCCTCAAAATTGGGATATTTATGATATTTCGAAAATTGCGGGGGAGTTTGTGCAAAATGTGACTCACTGCCGCTTTCAGTACTTGGCATATGTTGGGTATAAAAATCGTAATATCAAACTGCGAATACGTGCAGAGAACCAGAATTTGGCTCCAAAATATGGCTGAGGCCTCGATATTGTGATGTTTGGGATATTTTGAAAACTGCAGGGAGGTTTGGGACAAATGTAACCAAACGCCGCTTTCAGTACTTGGCATATGTTGGGTATAAAAAAGTTGTAGTTTCAAACTGCGAATACGTGCAGAGAGCCAGAATTTGGCTCCAAAATATAGCTCAGGCCTCGAAATTAGGATATTTGGGATATTTCGAAAACTGCAGGGGAGTTTGTGCAAAATGTGACTCACTGCCGCTTTCAGTACTTGGCATATGTTGGGTATAAAAATCGTAATATCAAACTGCGAATACGTGCATAGAGCCAGAATTTGGCTCCAAAATATGGCTCATGCCTCGAAATTGGGATGTTTGGGATATTTTGAAAACTGCAGGGAGGTTTGGGACAAATGTGACCAAACGCCACTTTCAGTACTTGGCATATGTTGGGTATAAAATGTCGTAATTTCAAACCACGAATACGTGCATAGAGCCAGAATTTGGCTCCAAAATTTGGCTCAGGCCTCGAAATAGGGATGTTTGGGATATTTTGAAAACCACAGGGGGGGGGGGGACAAATGTGACCAAACGCCGCGTTTAGTACTTGGCATATGTTGGGCATAAAAAAGTCGTAACTTCAAACAGCGAATACGTGCAGAGAGCCAGCATTTGGCTCCAAAATATGGCTCAGTCCTCGAAATTGGGGTATTTGGGATATTTCGAAAACTGCAGGGGAGTTTGTGCGAAATGTGACTCTCTGCCGCTTTCAAGACTTGGCATATGTTGGGTATAAAATGTCGTAATTTCAAACCGTGAATACGTGCATAGAGCCAGAATTTGGCTCCAAAATATGGCTCAGGCCTCGAAATTGGGATGTTTGGGATATTTTGAAAACTGCAGGGGGGTTTGGGACAAATGTTACCAAACGCCGCTTTCAGTACTTGGCATATATTGGGTATAAAAAATTCGTAATTTCAAACTGCGAATACGTGCAGAGAGCCAGAGTTTGGCCCAAAATATGGCTCAGGTCTCGAAATTGGGATATTTGGGATATTTTGAAAACTGCAGGGGGGTTTGGGACAAATTTGACCAAAAGCCGCTTTCAGAACTTTGCATATGTTGGGTATAAAAAGTCCTAATTTCAAACTGCGAATACGTGCAGAGTGCTTGAATTTGGCTCCAAAATATGGCTCAGGTGTCGAAATTGAGATATTTGGGATATTTCGAAAACTGCAAGGGAGTTTGTGCAAAATGTGACTCACTGCCGCTTTCAGGACTTAGCATATGTTTGAATAAATAGTCGTAATTTCAAACTGCGAATACGTGCAGACAGCCAGAATTTGGCTCCAAAATATGGCTCAGGCGTCGAAATTGGGATGTTTGAGATATTTTGAAAACTGCAGTGAGGTTTGGGACAAATATGACCAAACGTCTCTTACAGTACTTGGCATATGTTGGGTATATAAAGTCGTAATTTCAATCTGCGAATACGTGCAAAGAGCCAGAATTTGGCTCCCAAATATTGCTCAGGACTCGAAATTGGGATATTTGGGATATTTTGAAAACTGCAGTGCAGTTTGTGTGAAATGTGACTCACTGCCGCTTTCAGGGCTTGGCATATGTTGGGCATAAAATGTCGTAATTTCAAACCGCGAATACATGCATAGAGCCAGAATTTGGCTCCAAAATATGGCTCAGGCATCGAAATTGGGATGTTTGGGATATTTTGAAACTGCAGTGAGGTTTGGGACAAATGTAACCAAACGCCACTTTCAGTACTTGGCATATGTTGGGTATATAAAGTCGTAATTTCAAACTGCGAATACGTGCAGAGAGCCAGAATTTGGTCCAAAATATGGATCAGGCCTCAAAATTGGGATGTATGGGATATTTCGAAAACTGCAGGGGAGTTTGTGTGACATGTGACTCACTGCCGCTTTCAGGGCTTGGCATATGTTATGTATAAAATATCGTAATTTCAAACCGCGAATACGTGCATAGAGCCAGAATTTGGCTCCATAATATTGCTCAGGCCTCGAAATTGGGATGTTTGGGATATTTTGAAAACTGCAGGGGGGGGGGGGGGTTTGGGACAAATGTGACCAAACACCGCTTTCAGTACGTGGCATATGTTGGGCTTAAAAAAGTCGTAATTTCAAACTGTGAATACGTGCAGAGAGCCAGAATTTGGCTCCCAAATATTGCTCAGGCCTCGAAATTGGGATATTTGGGATATTCTGAAAACTGCAGTGCAGTTTGTGTGAAATGTGTCTCACTGCCGCTTTCAGGACTTGGCATATGTTGGGTATAAAATATCGTAATTTCAAACCGCGAATACGTGCATAGAGCCAGAATTTGGCTCCAAAATATTGCTCAGGCCTCGAAATTGGGAAGTTTGTGATATTTTGAAAACTGCAGGGGGGGTTTGGGACAAATGTTACCAAACGCCGCTTTCAGTACTTGGCATATATTGGGTATAAAAAATTCGTAATTTCAAACTGCGAATACGTGGAGAGAGCCAGAGTTTGGCTCCAAAATAAGGCTCAGGCCTCGAAATTGGGATGTTTGGGATATTTCGAAAACTACAGGGGAGTTTGTGCAAAATGTGACTCACTGCCGCTTTCAGTACTTGGCATATGTTGGGTATAAAATCGTAATATTAAACTGCGAATACTTGGAGAGAGCCAGAATTTGGCTCCATAATATGGCTCAGGCCTCGATATTGGGATATTTGGGATATTTCGAAAACTGCAGGGGAGTTTGTACAAAATTTGACTCACTGCCGCTTTCAGGACTTGGCATATGTTGGGTATAAAAAGTCGTAATTTCAAACTGCGAATACGTGCATAGAGCCAGAATTTGGCTGAAAAATATTGCTCTGTCCTCGAAATTGGGATGTTTGGGATATTTTGAAAACTGCAGGGGGGTTTGGGACCAAAGAGACGAAACGCCGCTTTCAGAACTTGGCATATGTTGCGTATAAAAAGTTGTAATTTCAAACTGCGAATACGTGCAGAGAGCTTGAATTTGGCTCCAAAATATGGCTCAGGCCTCGAAAGTGGGATGTTTGGGATATTTTGAAAACTGCAGGGGAGTTTGTGCAAAATGTGACTCACTGCTGCTTTCAGTACTTGGCATATGTTGGGTATAAAAAGTCGTAATTTCAAACTGCGAATACGTGCAGAGAGCCAGAATTTGGCTCGAAAATATTGCTCAGGCCTCGAAATTGGGATATTTGGGATATTTCGAAAACTGGAAGGAAGTTTGTGCAAAATGTGACTTACTGCCGCTTTCAGGAATTGGCATATGTTGGGTATAAAAAGTTGTAATTTCAATCTGCGAATACGTGCATAGAGCCAGAATTTGGCTCCAAAATATGGCTCAGGCCTCAAAATAGGGATATTTAGTATATTTCGAAAAATGCAGTGGAGTTTGTGCGAAATGTGACTCACTGCCGCTTTCAGGGCTTGGCATATGTTGGGTATAAAATATCGTAATTTCAAACCTCGAATACGTGCATAGAGCCAGAATTTGGCTCCAAAATATGGCTCAGGCCTCGAAATTGGGATGTTTGGGATATTTCGAAAACTGCTGGGGAGTTTGCGAATACGTGCAGAGAGCCAGAATTTGGCTCAAAAATATGGCTCAGGTCTCAAAATTGGGATATTTATGATATTTCGAAAATTGCAGGGGAGTTTGTGCAAAATGTGACTCACTGCCGCTTTCAGTACTTGGCATATGTTGGGTATAAAACTCGTAATGTCAAACTGCGAATACGTGCAGAGAGCCAGAATTTGGCTCCAAAATATGGCTGAGGCATCGATATTGGGATGTTTGGGATATTTTGAAAACCACAGGGGGGGGGGGGTTTGGGACAAATGTGACCAAACGCCGCGTTTAGTACTTGGCATATGTTGGGCATAAAAAAGTCGTAATTTCAAACAGCGAATACGTGCAGAGAGCCAGCATTTGGCTCCAAAATATGGCTCAGTCCTCGAAATTGGGATATTTGGGATATTTCGAAAACTGCAGGGGAGTTTGTGCGAAATGTGACTCTCTGCCGCTTTCAAGACTTGGCATATGTTGGGTATAAAATGTCGTAATTTCAAACCGCGAATACGTGCATAGAGCCAGAATTTGGCTCCAAAATATGGCTCAGGCCTCGAAATTGGGATGTTTGGGATATTTTGAAAACTGCAGGGGGGTTTGGGACAAATGTTACCAAACGCCGCTTTCAGTACTTGGCATATATTGGGTATAAAAAATTCGTAATTTCAAACTGCGAATACGTGCAGAGAGCCAGAGTTTGACCCAAAATATGGCTCAGGTCTCGAAATTGGGATGTTTGGGATATTTTGAAAACTGCAGGGGGGTTTGGGACCAAAGAGACGAAACGCCGCTTTCAGAACTTGGCATATGTTGCGTATAAAAAGTTGTAATTTCAAACTGCGAATACGTGCAGAGAGCTTGAATTTGGCTCCAAAATATGGCTCAGGCCTCGAAAGTGGGATGTTTGGGATATTTTGAAAACTGCAGGGGAGTTTGTGCAAAATGTGACTCACTGCTGCTTTCAGTACTTGGCATATGTTGGGTATAAAAAGTCGTAATTTCAAACTGCGAATACGTGCAGAGAGCCAGAATTTGGCTCGAAAATATTGCTCAGGCCTCGAAATTGGGATATTTGGGATATTTCGAAAACTGGAAGGAAGTTTGTGCAAAATGTGACTTACTGCCGCTTTCAGGAATTGGCATATGTTGGGTATAAAAAGTCGTAATTTCAATCTGCGAATACGTGCATAGAGCCAGAATTTGGCTCCAAAATATGGCTCAGGCCTCGAAATTTGGATATTTGGGATATTTCGAAAACTGCAGGGGAGTTTGTGCGAAATGTGACTCACTGCCGGTTTCAGGACTTGGCATATGTTGGGTATAAAATATCGTAATTTCAAGCCTCGAATACGTGCATAGAGCCAGAATTTGGCTCCAAAATATGGCTCAGGCTTCGAAATTGCGATGTTTGAGATATTTTGAAAACTGCAGGAGGGTTTGGGACAAAGGTTACCAAACGCCGCTTTCAGTACTTGGCATAAATTGGGTATAAAAAAGTCGTAATTTCAAACTGCGAATACGTGCAGAGAGCCAGAATTTGGCTCAAAAATATGGCTCAGGCCTCAAAATTGGGATATTTATGATATTTCGAAAATTGCAGGGGAGTTTGTGCAAAATGTGACTCACTGCCGCTTTCAGTACTTGGCATATGTTGGGTATAAAAATCCTAATATCAAACTGCGAATACGTGCAGAGAGCCAGAATTTGGCTCCAAAATATGGCTGAGGCCTCGATATTGTGATGTTTGGGATATTTTGAAAACTGCAGGGAGGTTTGGGACAAATGTCACCAAACGCCGCTTTCAGTACTTGGCATATGTTGGGTATAAAAAAGTCGTAGTTTCAAACTGCGTATACGTGCAGAGAGCCAGAATTTGGCTCCAAAATATGGCTCAGTCCTCGAAATTGGGATATTTGGGATATTTCGAAAACTGCAGGGGAGTTTGTGCAAAATGTGACTCACTGCCGCTTTCAGTACTTGGCATATGTTGGGTATAAAAATCGTAATATCAAACTGCGAATACGTGCATAGAGCCAGAATATGGCTCCAAAATATGGCTCATGCCTCGAAATTGGGATGTTTGGGATATTTTGAAAACTGCAGGGAGGTTTGGGACAAATGTGACCAAACGCCACTTTCAGTACTTGGCATATGTTGGGTATAAAAAGTCGTAATTTCAAACTGTGTATACGTGCAGAGAGCCAGAATTTGGCTCCAAAATATGGCTCAGGCCTCAAAATAGGGATATTTAGTATATTTCGAAAAATGCAGTGGAGTTTGTGCGAAATGTGACTCACTGCCGCTTTCAGGGCTTGGCATATGTTGGGTATAAAATATCGTAATTTCAAACCTCGAATACGTGCATAGAGCCAGAATTTGGCTCCAAAATATGGCTCAGGCCTCGAAATTGGGATGTTTGGGATATTTCGAAAACTGCAGGGGAGTTTGTGCGAAATGTGACTCACTGCCGGTTTCAGGACTTGGCATATGTTGGGTATAAAAAGTCGTAATTTCAAACTGCGAATACGTGCATAGAGCCAGAATTTGGCTGAAAAATATTGCTCTGTCCTCGAAATTGGGATGTTTGGGATATTTTGAAAACTGCAGGGGGGTTTGGGACCAAAGAGACGAAACGCCGCTTTCAGAACTTGGCATATGTTGCGTATAAAAAGTTGTAATTTCAAACTGCGAATACGTGCAGAGAGCTTGAATTTGGCTCCAAAATATGGCTCAGGCCTCGAAAGTGGGATGTTTGGGATATTTTGAAAACTGCAGGGGAGTTTGTGCAAAATGTGACTCACTGCTGCTTTCAGTACTTGGCATATGTTGGGTATAAAAAGTCGTAATTTCAAACTGCGAATACGTGCAGAGAGCCAGAATTTGGCTCGAAAATATTGCTCAGGCCTCGAAATTGGGATATTTGGGATATTTCGAAAACTGGAAGGAAGTTTGTGCAAAATGTGACTTACTGCCGCTTTCAGGACTTGGCATATGTTGGGTATAAAAAGTCGTAATTTCAAACTGCGAATACGTGCATAGAGCCAGAATTTGGCTGAAAAATATTGCTCTGTCCTCGAAATTGGGATGTTTGGGATATTTTGAAAACTGCAGGGGGGTTTGGGACCAAAGAGACGAAACGCCGCTTTCAGAACTTGGCATATGTTGCGTATAAAAAGTTGTAATTTCAAACTGCGAATACGTGCAGAGAGCTTGAATTTGGCTCCAAAATATGGCTCAGGCCTCGAAAGTGGGATGTTTGGGATATTTTGAAAACTGCAGGGGAGTTTGTGCAAAATGTGACTCACTGCTGCTTTCAGTACTTGGCATATGTTGGGTATAAAAAGTCGTAATTTCAAACTGCGAATACGTGCAGAGAGCCAGAATTTGGCTCGAAAATATTGCTCAGGCCTCGAAATTGGGATATTTGGGATATTTCGAAAACTGGAAGGAAGTTTGTGCAAAATGTGACTTACTGCCGCTTTCAGGAATTGGCATATGTTGGGTATAAAAAGTTGTAATTTCAATCTGCGAATACGTGCATAGAGCCAGAATTTGGCTCCAAAATATGGCTCAGGCCTCAAAATAGGGATATTTAGTATATTTCGAAAAATGCAGTGGAGTTTGTGCGAAATGTGACTCACTGCCGCTTTCAGGGCTTGGCATATGTTGGGTATAAAATATCGTAATTTCAAACCTCGAATACGTGCATAGAGCCAGAATTTGGCTCCAAAATATGGCTCAGGCCTCGAAATTGGGATGTTTGGGATATTTCGAAAACTGCTGGGGAGTTTGCGAATACGTGCAGAGAGCCAGAATTTGGCTCAAAAATATGGCTCAGGTCTCAAAATTGGGATATTTATGATATTTCGAAAATTGCAGGGGAGTTTGTGCAAAATGTGACTCACTGCCGCTTTCAGTACTTGGCATATGTTGGGTATAAAACTCGTAATGTCAAACTGCGAATACGTGCAGAGAGCCAGAATTTGGCTCCAAAATATGGCTGAGGCATCGATATTGGGATGTTTGGGATATTTTGAAAACCACAGGGGGGGGGGGGTTTGGGACAAATGTGACCAAACGCCGCGTTTAGTACTTGGCATATGTTGGGCATAAAAAAGTCGTAATTTCAAACAGCGAATACGTGCAGAGAGCCAGCATTTGGCTCCAAAATATGGCTCAGTCCTCGAAATTGGGATATTTGGGATATTTCGAAAACTGCAGGGGAGTTTGTGCGAAATGTGACTCTCTGCCGCTTTCAAGACTTGGCATATGTTGGGTATAAAATGTCGTAATTTCAAACCGCGAATACGTGCATAGAGCCAGAATTTGGCTCCAAAATATGGCTCAGGCCTCGAAATTGGGATGTTTGGGATATTTTGAAAACTGCAGGGGGGTTTGGGACAAATGTTACCAAACGCCGCTTTCAGTACTTGGCATATATTGGGTATAAAAAATTCGTAATTTCAAACTGCGAATACGTGCAGAGAGCCAGAGTTTGACCCAAAATATGGCTCAGGTCTCGAAATTGGGATGTTTGGGATATTATGAAAACTGCAGGGGGGTTTGGGACCAAAGAGACGAAACGCCGCTTTCAGAACTTGGCATATGTTGCGTATAAAAAGTTGTAATTTCAAACTGCGAATACGTGCAGAGAGCTTGAATTTGGCTCCAAAATATGGCTCAGGCCTCGAAAGTGGGATGTTTGGGATATTTTGAAAACTGCAGGGGAGTTTGTGCAAAATGTGACTCACTGCTGCTTTCAGTACTTGGCATATGTTGGGTATAAAAAGTCGTAATTTCAAACTGCGAATACGTGCAGAGAGCCAGAATTTGGCTCGAAAATATTGCTCAGGCCTCGAAATTGGGATATTTGGGATATTTCGAAAACTGGAAGGAAGTTTGTGCAAAATGTGACTTACTGCCGCTTTCAGGAATTGGCATATGTTGGGTATAAAAAGTCGTAATTTCAATCTGCGAATACGTGCATAGAGCCAGAATTTGGCTCCAAAATATGGCTCAGGCCTCGAAATTTGGATATTTGGGATATTTCGAAAACTGCAGGGGAGTTTGTGCGAAATGTGACTCACTGCCGGTTTCAGGACTTGGCATATGTTGGGTATAAAATATCGTAATTTCAAGCCTCGAATACGTGCATAGAGCCAGAATTTGGCTCCAAAATATGGCTCAGGCTTCGAAATTGCGATGTTTGAGATATTTTGAAAACTGCAGGAGGGTTTGGGACAAAGGTTACCAAACGCCGCTTTCAGTACTTGGCATAAATTGGGTATAAAAAAGTCGTAATTTCAAACTGCGAATACGTGCAGAGAGCCAGAATTTGGCTCAAAAATATGGCTCAGGCCTCAAAATTGGGATATTTATGATATTTCGAAAATTGCAGGGGAGTTTGTGCAAAATGTGACTCACTGCCGCTTTCAGTACTTGGCATATGTTGGGTATAAAAATCCTAATATCAAACTGCGAATACGTGCAGAGAGCCAGAATTTGGCTCCAAAATATGGCTGAGGCCTCGATATTGTGATGTTTGGGATATTTTGAAAACTGCAGGGAGGTTTGGGACAAATGTCACCAAACGCCGCTTTCAGTACTTGGCATATGTTGGGTATAAAAAAGTCGTAGTTTCAAACTGCGTATACGTGCAGAGAGCCAGAATTTGGCTCCAAAATATGGCTCAGTCCTCGAAATTGGGATATTTGGGATATTTCGAAAACTGCAGGGGAGTTTGTGCAAAATGTGACTCACTGCCGCTTTCAGTACTTGGCATATGTTGGGTATAAAAATCGTAATATCAAACTGCGAATACGTGCATAGAGCCAGAATATGGCTCCAAAATATGGCTCATGCCTCGAAATTGGGATGTTTGGGATATTTTGAAAACTGCAGGGAGGTTTGGGACAAATGTGACCAAACGCCACTTTCAGTACTTGGCATATGTTGGGTATAAAAAGTCGTAATTTCAAACTGTGTATACGTGCAGAGAGCCAGAATTTGGCTCCAAAATATGGCTCAGGCCTCAAAATAGGGATATTTAGTATATTTCGAAAAATGCAGTGGAGTTTGTGCGAAATGTGACTCACTGCCGCTTTCAGGGCTTGGCATATGTTGGGTATAAAATATCGTAATTTCAAACCTCGAATACGTGCATAGAGCCAGAATTTGGCTCCAAAATATGGCTCAGGCCTCGAAATTGGGATGTTTGGGATATTTCGAAAACTGCAGGGGAGTTTGTGCGAAATGTGACTCACTGCCGGTTTCAGGACTTGGCATATGTTGGGTATAAAAAGTCGTAATTTCAAACTGCGAATACGTACATAGAGCCAGAATTTGGCTGAAAAATATTGCTCTGTCCTCGAAATTGGGATGTTTGGGATATTTTGAAAACTGCAGGGGGGTTTGGGACCAAAGAGACGAAACGCCGCTTTCAGAACTTGGCATATGTTGCGTATAAAAAGTTGTAATTTCAAACTGCGAATACGTGCAGAGAGCTTGAATTTGGCTCCAAAATATGGCTCAGGCCTCGAAAGTGGGATGTTTGGGATATTTTGAAAACTGCAGGGGAGTTTGTGCAAAATGTGACTCACTGCTGCTTTCAGTACTTGGCATATGTTGGGTATAAAAAGTCGTAATTTCAAACTGCGAATACGTGCAGAGAGCCAGAATTTGGCTCGAAAATATTGCTCAGGCCTCGAAATTGGGATATTTGGGATATTTCGAAAACTGGAAGGAAGTTTGTGCAAAATGTGACTTACTGCCGCTTTCAGGAATTGGCATATGTTGGGTATAAAAAGTTGTAATTTCAATCTGCGAATACGTGCATAGAGCCAGAATTTGGCTCCAAAATATGGCTCAGGCCTCAAAATAGGGATATTTAGTATATTTCGAAAAATGCAGTGGAGTTTGTGCGAAATGTGACTCACTGCCGCTTTCAGGGCTTGGCATATGTTGGGTATAAAATATCGTAATTTCAAACCTCGAATACGTGCATAGAGCCAGAATTTGGCTCCAAAATATGGCTCAGGCCTCGAAATTGGGATGTTTGGGATATTTCGAAAACTGCTGGGGAGTTTGCGAATACGTGCAGAGAGCCAGAATTTGGCTCAAAAATATGGCTCAGGTCTCAAAATTGGGATATTTATGATATTTCGAAAATTGCAGGGGAGTTTGTGCAAAATGTGACTCACTGCCGCTTTCAGTACTTGGCATATGTTGGGTATAAAACTCGTAATGTCAAACTGCGAATACGTGCAGAGAGCCAGAATTTGGCTCCAAAATATGGCTGAGGCATCGATATTGGGATGTTTGGGATATTTTGAAAACCACAGGGGGGGGGGGTTTGGGACAAATGTGACCAAACGCCGCGTTTAGTACTTGGCATATGTTGGGCATAAAAAAGTCGTAATTTCAAACAGCGAATACGTGCAGAGAGCCAGCATTTGGCTCCAAAATATGGCTCAGTCCTCGAAATTGGGATATTTGGGATATTTCGAAAACTGCAGGGGAGTTTGTGCGAAATGTGACTCTCTGCCGCTTTCAAGACTTGGCATATGTTGGGTATAAAATGTCGTAATTTCAAACCGCGAATACGTGCATAGAGCCAGAATTTGGCTCCAAAATATGGCTCAGGCCTCGAAATTGGGATGTTTGGGATATTTTGAAAACTGCAGGGGGGTTTGGGACAAATGTTACCAAACGCCGCTTTCAGTACTTGGCATATATTGGGTATAAAAAATTCGTAATTTCAAACTGCGAATACGTGCAGAGAGCCAGAGTTTGACCCAAAATATGGCTCAGGTCTCGAAATTGGGATGTTTGGGATATTTTGAAAACTGCAGGGGGGTTTGGGACCAAAGAGACGAAACGCCGCTTTCAGAACTTGGCATATGTTGCGTATAAAAAGTTGTAATTTCAAACTGCGAATACGTGCAGAGAGCTTGAATTTGGCTCCAAAATATGGCTCAGGCCTCGAAAGTGGGATGTTTGGGATATTTTGAAAACTGCAGGGGAGTTTGTGCAAAATGTGACTCACTGCTGCTTTCAGTACTTGGCATATGTTGGGTATAAAAAGTCGTAATTTCAAACTGCGAATACGTGCAGAGAGCCAGAATTTGGCTCGAAAATATTGCTCAGGCCTCGAAATTGGGATATTTGGGATATTTCGAAAACTGGAAGGAAGTTTGTGCAAAATGTGACTTACTGCCGCTTTCAGGAATTGGCATATGTTGGGTATAAAAAGTCGTAATTTCAATCTGCGAATACGTGCATAGAGCCAGAATTTGGCTCCAAAATATGGCTCAGGCCTCGAAATTTGGATATTTGGGATATTTCGAAAACTGCAGGGGAGTTTGTGCGAAATGTGACTCACTGCCGGTTTCAGGACTTGGCATATGTTGGGTATAAAATATCGTAATTTCAAGCCTCGAATACGTGCATAGAGCCAGAATTTGGCTCCAAAATATGGCTCAGGCTTCGAAATTGCGATGTTTGAGATATTTTGAAAACTGCAGGAGGGTTTGGGACAAAGGTTACCAAACGCCGCTTTCAGTACTTGGCATAAATTGGGTATAAAAAAGTCGTAATTTCAAACTGCGAATACGTGCAGAGAGCCAGAATTTGGCTCAAAAATATGGCTCAGGCCTCAAAATTGGGATATTTATGATATTTCGAAAATTGCAGGGGAGTTTGTGCAAAATGTGACTCACTGCCGCTTTCAGTACTTGGCATATGTTGGGTATAAAAATCCTAATATCAAACTGCGAATACGTGCAGAGAGCCAGAATTTGGCTCCAAAATATGGCTGAGGCCTCGATATTGTGATGTTTGGGATATTTTGAAAACTGCAGGGAGGTTTGGGACAAATGTCACCAAACGCCGCTTTCAGTACTTGGCATATGTTGGGTATAAAAAAGTCGTAGTTTCAAACTGCGTATACGTGCAGAGAGCCAGAATTTGGCTCCAAAATATGGCTCAGTCCTCGAAATTGGGATATTTGGGATATTTCGAAAACTGCAGGGGAGTTTGTGCAAAATGTGACTCACTGCCGCTTTCAGTACTTGGCATATGTTGGGTATAAAAATCGTAATATCAAACTGCGAATACGTGCATAGAGCCAGAATATGGCTCCAAAATATGGCTCATGCCTCGAAATTGGGATGTTTGGGATATTTTGAAAACTGCAGGGAGGTTTGGGACAAATGTGACCAAACGCCACTTTCAGTACTTGGCATATGTTGGGTATAAAAAGTCGTAATTTCAAACTGTGTATACGTGCAGAGAGCCAGAATTTGGCTCCAAAATATGGCTCAGGCCTCAAAATAGGGATATTTAGTATATTTCGAAAAATGCAGTGGAGTTTGTGCGAAATGTGACTCACTGCCGCTTTCAGGGCTTGGCATATGTTGGGTATAAAATATCGTAATTTCAAACCTCGAATACGTGCATAGAGCCAGAATTTGGCTCCAAAATATGGCTCAGGCCTCGAAATTGGGATGTTTGGGATATTTCGAAAACTGCTGGGGAGTTTGCGAATACGTGCAGAGAGCCAGAATTTGGCTCAAAAATATGGCTCAGGTCTCAAAATTGGGATATTTATGATATTTCGAAAATTGCAGGGGAGTTTGTGCAAAATGTGACTCACTGCCGCTTTCAGTACTTGGCATATGTTGGGTATAAAAATCGTAATATCAAACTGCGAATACGTGCAGAGAGCCAGAATTTGGCTCCAAAATATGGCTGAGGCATCGATATTGGGATGTTTGGGATATTTTGAAAACCACAGGGGGGGGGGGTTGGGACAAATGTGACCAAACGCCGCGTTTAGTACTTGGCATATGTTGGGCATAAAAAAGTCGTAATTTCAAACCGCGAATACGTGCATAGAGCCAGAATTTGGCTCCAAAATATGGCTCAGGCCTCGAAATTGGGATGTTTGGGATATTTTGAAAACTGCAGGGGGGTTTGGGACAAATGTTACCAAACGCCGCTTTCAGTACTTGGCATATATTGGGTATAAAAAATTCGTAATTTCAAACTGCGAATACGTGCAGAGAGCCAGAGTTTGGCCCAAAATATGGCTCAGGTCTCGAAATTGGGATATTTGGGATATTTTGAAAAATGCAGGGGGGTTTGGGACAAATTTGACCAGAAGCCGCTTTCAGAACTTTGCATATGTTGGGTATAAAAAGTCCTAATTTCAAACTGCGAATACGTGCAGAGTGCTTGAATTTGGCTCCAAAATATGGCTCAGGCCTCGAAATTGGGATGTTTGGGATATTTTGAAACTGCAGGGAGGTTTGGGACAAATGTAACCAAACGCCACTTTCAGTACTTGGCATATGTTGGGTATATAAAGTCGTAATTTCAAACTGCGAATACGTGCAGAGAGCCAGAATTTTGCTCCAAAATATGGATCAGGCCTCAAAATTGGGATATTTGGGATATTTCGAAAACTGCAGGGGAGTTTGTGTGAAATGTGACTCACTGCCGCTTTCAGGGCTTGGCATATGTTATGTATAAAATATCGTAATTTCAAACCGCGAATACGTGCATAGAGCCAGAATTTGGCTCCATAATATTGCTCAGGCCTCGAAATTGGGATGTTTGGGATATTTCGAAAACTACAGGGGAGTTTGTGCAAAATGTGACTCACTGCCGCTTTCAGTACTTGGCATATGTTGGGTATAAAATCGTAATATTAAACTGCGAATACTTGGAGAGAGCCAGAATTTGGCTCCATAATATGGCTCAGGCCTCGATATTGGGATATTTGGGATATTTCGAAAACTGCAGGGGAGTTTGTACAAAATTTGACTCACTGCCGCTTTCAGGACTTGGCATATGTTGGGTATAAAAAGTCGTAATTTCAAACTGCGAATACGTGCATAGAGCCAGAATTTGGCTGAAAAATATTGCTCTGTCCTCGAAATTGGGATGTTTGGGATATTTTGAAAACTGCAGAGGGTTTGGGACCAAAGAGACGAAACGCCGCTTTCAGAACTTGGCATATGTTGCGTATAAAATGTTGTAATTTCAAACTGCGAATACGTGCAGAGAGCTTGAATTTGGCTCCAAAATATGGCTCAGGCCTCGAAAGTGGGATGTTTGGGATATTTTGAAAACTGCAGGGGAGTTTGTGCAAAATGTGACTCACTGCTGCTTTCAGTACTTGGCATATGTTGGGTATAAAAAGTCGTAATTTCAAACTGCGAATACGTGCAGAGAGCCAGAATTTGGCTCGAAAATATTGCTCAGGCCTCGAAATTGGGATATTTGGGATATTTCGAAAACTGGAAGGAAGTTTGTGCAAAATGTGACTTACTGCCGCTTTCAGGAATTGGCATATGTTGGGTATAAAAAGTCGTAATTTCAATCTGCGAATACGTGCATAGAGCCAGAATTTGGCTCCAAAATATGGCTCAGGCCTCGAAATTTGGATATTTGGGATATTTCGAAAACTGCAGGGGAGTTTGTGCGAAATGTGACTCACTGCCGGTTTCAGGACTTGGCATATGTTGGGTATAAAATATCGTAATTTCAAGCCTCGAATACGTGCATAGAGCCAGAATTTGGCTCCAAAATATGGCTCAGGCCTCGAAATTGCGATGTTTGAGATATTTTGAAAACTGCAGGAGGGTTTGGGACAAAGGTTACCAAACGCCGCTTTCAGTACTTGGCATAAATTGGGTATAAAAAAGTCGTAATTTCAAACTGCGAATACGTGCAGAGAGCCAGAAATTGGCTCCAAAATATGGCGCAGGCCTCAAAATTGGGATGTTTGGGATATTTTGAAAACTGCTGGGAGGTTTGGGACAAATATAACCAAACGCCGCTTTCAACACTTGGCATATGTTGGGTATAAAAAATTCGTAATTTCATACTGCGAATACGTGCATAGAGCCAGAATTTGGCTCCAAAATATTGCTCAGTCCTCGAAATTGGGTAGTTTGGAATATTTTGAAAACTGCAGGGGGGTTTGGGACAAATATGACCAAACGCTGCTTACAGAACTTGGCATATGTTGGTTATAAAAAGTAGGAATTTCAAACTGCGAATACGTGCAGAGAGCTTGAATTTGGCTCCAAAATATGGCTCAGGCCTTGAAAGTGGGATGTTTGGGATATTTTGAAAACTGCAGGGGAGTTTGAGCAAAATGTGACTCACTGCCGCTTTCAGTATTTGGCATATGTTGGGTACAAAAAGTCGTAATTTCATACTGCGAATACGTGCAGAGAGCCAGAATTTGGCTCCAAAATATGGCTCAGGCCTCAAAATTGGGATGTTTGGGATATTTTGAAAACTGCAGGGGGGTTTGGGACAAATGTGACCAAACGCCGATTTCAGTACTTGGCATACGTTGGGTATAAAAAAGTCGTAATTTCAAACTGCGAATACGTGCAGAGAGCCAGGGTTTGGCTAAAAAATATGGCTCACACCTCGAAATTCGGATGTTTTGGGATATTTCGAAAACTGCAGGGGAGTTTGTGCAAAATGTGACTCACTGCCGCTTTCAGTACTTGACATATGTTGGGTATAAAAAAGTCGTAATTTCAAACTGTGAATACGTGCAGAGAGCCTGAGTTTGGCTCCAAAATATGGCTCTCGCCTCGAAATTGGGATTTTTGGGGTATTTCGAAAACTGCAGGGGAATTTGTGCAAAATGTGACTCACTGGCGCTTTCAGTACTTGGCATATGTTGGGTATAAAAATCGTAATATCAAACTGCGAATACGTGCAGAGAGCCAGAATTTGGCTCCAAAATATGGCTCAGGCCTCGATATTGTGATGTTTGGGATATTTTGAAAACTGCAGGGAGGTTTGGGACAAATATAACCAAACGCCACTTTCAACACTTGGCATATGTTGGGTATAAAAAGTCGTAATTTTAAACTGCGAATACGTGCATAGAGCCAGAATTTGGCACCAAAATATTGCTCAGTCCTCGAAATTGGGTAGTTTGGGATATTTTGAAAACTGCAGGGGGGTTTGGGACAAATATGACCAAACGCTGCTTACAGAACTTGACATATGTTGGGTATAAAAAGTCATAATTTCAAACTGCGAATACGTGCAGAGAGCTTGAATTTGGCTCCAAAATATTGCTCAGGCCATGAAAGTGGGATGTTTGGGATATTTTGAAAACTGCAGGGGAGTTTGAGCAAAATGTGACTCACTGCCGCATTCAGTATTTGGCATATGTTGGGTATATAAATTCATAATTTCAAACTGTGAATACGTGCAGAGAGCCAGAATTTGGCTCCAAAATATAGCTCAGGCCTCGAAATTAGGATATTTGGGATATTTCGAAAATTGCAGGGGAGTTTGTGCAAAATGTGACTCACTGCCGCTTTCAGTACTTGGCATATGTTGGGTATAAAAATCGTAATATCAAACTGCGAATACGTGCATAGAGCCAGAATTTGGCTCCAAAATATGGCTCAAGCCTCGAAATTGGGATGTTTGGGATCTTTTGAAAACTGCAGGGAGGTTTGGGACAAATGTGACCAAACGCCACTTTCAGTACTTGGCATATGTTGGGTATAAAAAGTCGTAATTTCAAACTGTGTATACGTGCAGAGAGCCAGAATTTGGCTCCAAAATATGGCTCAGGCCTCAAAATAGGGATATTTAGTATATTTCGAAAAATGCAGTGGAGTTTGTGCGAAATGTGACTCACTGCCGCTTTCAGGGCTTGGCATATGTTGGGTATAAAATATCGTAATTTCAAACCTCGAATACGTGCATAGAGCCTGAATTTGGCTCCAAAATATGGCTCAGGCCTCGAAATTGGGATGTTTGGGATATTTCGAAAACTGCTGGGGAGTTTGCGAATACGTGCAGAGAGCCAGAATTTGGCTCAAAAATATGGCTCAGGCCTCAAAATTGGGATATTTATGATATTTCGAAAATTGCAGGGGAGTTTGTGCAAAATGTGACTCACTGCCGCTTTCAGTACTTGGCATATGTTGGGTATAAAAATCGTAATATCAAACTGCGAATACGTGCAGAGAACCAGAATTTGGCTCCAAAATATGGCTGAGGCCTCGATATTGTGATGTTTGGGATATTTTGAAAACTGCAGGGAGGTTTGGGACAAATGTAACCAAACGCCGCTTTCAGTACTTGGCATATGTTGGGTATAAAAAAGTTGTAGTTTCAAACTGCGAATACGTGCAGAGAGCCAGAATTTGGCTCCAAAATATAGCTCAGGCCTCGAAATTAGGATATTTGGGATATTTCGAAAACTGCAGGGGATTTTGTGCAAAATGTGACTCACTGCACTTTCAGTACTTGGCATATGTTGGGTATAAAAATCGTAATATCAAACTGCGAATACGTGCATAGAGCCAGAATTTGGCTCCAAAATATGGCTCATGCCTCGAAATTGGGATGTTTGGGATATTTTGAAAACTGCAGGGAGGTTTGGGACAAATGTGACCAAACGCCAATTTCAGTACTTGGCATATGTTGGGTATAAAATGTCGTAATTTCAAACCACGAATACGTGCATAGAGCCAGAATTTGGCTCCAAAATTTGGCTCAGGCCTCGAAATAGGGATGTTTGGGATATTTTGAAAACCACAGGGGGGGGGGGGGACAAATGTGACCAAACGCCGCGTTTAGTACTTAGCATATGTTGGGCATAAAAAAGTCGTAATTTCAAACAGCGAATACGTGCAGAGAGCCAGCATTTGGCTCCAAAATATGGCTCAGTCCTCGAAATTGGGGTATTTGGGATATTTCGAAAACTGCAGGGGAGTTTGTGCGAAATGTGACTCTCTGCCGCTTTCAAGACTTGGCATATGTTGGGTATAAAATGTCGTAATTTCAAACCGTGAATACGTGCATAGAGCCAGAATTTGGCTCCAAAATATGGCTCAGGCCTCGAAATTGGGATGTTTGGGATATTTTGAAAACTGCAGGGGGGTTTGGGACAAATGTTACCAAACGCCGCTTTCAGTACTTGGCATATATTGGGTATAAAAAATTCGTAATTTCAAACTGCGAATACGTGCAGAGAGCCAGAATTTGGCTCCAAAATATGGCTCAGGCGTCGAAATTGGGATGTTTGAGATATTTTGAAAACTGCAGTGAGGTTTGGGACAAATATGACCAAACGTCTCTTACAGTACTTGGCATATGTTGGGTATATAAAGTCGTAATTTCAATCTGCGAATACGTGCAAAGAGCCAGAATTTGGCTCCCAAATATTGCTCAGGACTCGAAATTGGGATATTTGGGATATTTTGAAAACTGCAGTGCAGTTTGTGTGAAATGTGACTCACTGCCGCTTTCAGGACTTGGCATATGTTGGGCATAAAATGTCGTAATTTCAAACCGCGAATACATGCATAGAGCCAGAATTTGGCTCCAAAATATGGCTCAGGCCTCGAAATTGGGATGTTTGGGATATTTTGAAACTGCAGGGAGGTTTGGGACAAATGTAACCAAACGCCACTTTCAGTACTTGGCATATGTTGGGTATATAAAGTCGTAATTTCAAACTGCGAATACGTGCAGAGAGCCAGAATTTTGCTCCAAAATATGGATCAGGCCTCAAAATTGGGATGTATGGGATATTTCGAAAACTGCAGGGGAGTTTGTGTGAAATGTGACTCACTGCCGCTTTCAGGGCTTGGCATATGTTATGTATAAAATATCGTAATTTCAAACCGCGAATACGTGCATAGAGCCAGAATTTGGCTCCATAATATTGCTCAGGCCTCGAAATTGGGATGTTTGGGATATTTTGAAAACTGCAGGGGGGGGGGGGTTTGGGACAAATGTGACCAAACACCGCTTTCAGTACTTGGCATATGTTGGGTATAAAAATCGTAATATCAAACTGCGAATACGTGCATAGAGCCAGAATATGGCTCCAAAATATGGCTCATGCCTCGAAATTGGGATGTTTGGGATATTTTGAAAACTGCAGGGAGGTTTGGGACAAATGTGACCAAACGCCACTTTCAGTACTTGGCATATGTTGGGTATAAAAAGTCGTAATTTCAAACTGTGTATACGTGCAGAGAGCCAGAATTTGGCTCCAAAATATGGCTCAGGCCTCAAAATAGGGATATTTAGTATATTTCGAAAAATGCAGTGGAGTTTGTGCGAAATGTGACTCACTGCCGCTTTCAGGGCTTGGCATATGTTGGGTATAAAATATCGTAATTTCAAACCTCGAATACGTGCATAGAGCCAGAATTTGGCTCCAAAATATGGCTCAGGCCTCGAAATTGGGATGTTTGGGATATTTCGAAAACTGCTGGGGAGTTTGCGAATACGTGCAGAGAGCCAGAATTTGGCTCAAAAATATGGCTCAGGTCTCAAAATTGGGATATTTATGATATTTCGAAAATTGCAGGGGAGTTTGTGCAAAATGTGACTCACTGCCGCTTTCAGTACTTGGCATATGTTGGGTATAAAAATCGTAATATCAAACTGCGAATACGTGCAGAGAGCCAGAATTTGGCTCCAAAATATGGCTGAGGCATCGATATTGGGATGTTTGGGATATTTTGAAAACCACAGGGGGGGGGGGTTGGGACAAATGTGACCAAACGCCGCGTTTAGTACTTGGCATATGTTGGGCATAAAAAAGTCGTAATTTCAAACCGCGAATACGTGCATAGAGCCAGAATTTGGCTCCAAAATATGGCTCAGGCCTCGAAATTGGGATGTTTGGGATATTTTGAAAACTGCAGGGGGGTTTGGGACAAATGTTACCAAACGCCGCTTTCAGTACTTGGCATATATTGGGTATAAAAAATTCGTAATTTCAAACTGCGAATACGTGCAGAGAGCCAGAGTTTGGCCCAAAATATGGCTCAGGTCTCGAAATTGGGATATTTGGGATATTTTGAAAAATGCAGGGGGGTTTGGGACAAATTTGACCAGAAGCCGCTTTCAGAACTTTGCATATGTTGGGTATAAAAAGTCCTAATTTCAAACTGCGAATACGTGCAGAGTGCTTGAATTTGGCTCCAAAATATGGCTCAGGCCTCGAAATTGGGATGTTTGGGATATTTTGAAACTGCAGGGAGGTTTGGGACAAATGTAACCAAACGCCACTTTCAGTACTTGGCATATGTTGGGTATATAAAGTCGTAATTTCAAACTGCGAATACGTGCAGAGAGCCAGAATTTTGCTCCAAAATATGGATCAGGCCTCAAAATTGGGATATTTGGGATATTTCGAAAACTGCAGGGGAGTTTGTGTGAAATGTGACTCACTGCCGCTTTCAGGGCTTGGCATATGTTATGTATAAAATATCGTAATTTCAAACCGCGAATACGTGCATAGAGCCAGAATTTGGCTCCATAATATTGCTCAGGCCTCGAAATTGGGATGTTTGGGATATTTCGAAAACTACAGGGGAGTTTGTGCAAAATGTGACTCACTGCCGCTTTCAGTACTTGGCATATGTTGGGTATAAAATCGTAATATTAAACTGCGAATACTTGGAGAGAGCCAGAATTTGGCTCCATAATATGGCTCAGGCCTCGATATTGGGATATTTGGGATATTTCGAAAACTGCAGGGGAGTTTGTACAAAATTTGACTCACTGCCGCTTTCAGGACTTGGCATATGTTGGGTATAAAAAGTCGTAATTTCAAACTGCGAATACGTGCATAGAGCCAGAATTTGGCTGAAAAATATTGCTCTGTCCTCGAAATTGGGATGTTTGGGATATTTTGAAAACTGCAGAGGGTTTGGGACCAAAGAGACGAAACGCCGCTTTCAGAACTTGGCATATGTTGCGTATAAAATGTTGTAATTTCAAACTGCGAATACGTGCAGAGAGCTTGAATTTGGCTCCAAAATATGGCTCAGGCCTCGAAAGTGGGATGTTTGGGATATTTTGAAAACTGCAGGGGAGTTTGTGCAAAATGTGACTCACTGCTGCTTTCAGTACTTGGCATATGTTGGGTATAAAAAGTCGTAATTTCAAACTGCGAATACGTGCAGAGAGCCAGAATTTGGCTCGAAAATATTGCTCAGGCCTCGAAATTGGGATATTTGGGATATTTCGAAAACTGGAAGGAAGTTTGTGCAAAATGTGACTTACTGCCGCTTTCAGGAATTGGCATATGTTGGGTATAAAAAGTCGTAATTTCAATCTGCGAATACGTGCATAGAGCCAGAATTTGGCTCCAAAATATGGCTCAGGCCTCGAAATTTGGATATTTGGGATATTTCGAAAACTGCAGGGGAGTTTGTGCGAAATGTGACTCACTGCCGGTTTCAGGACTTGGCATATGTTGGGTATAAAATATCGTAATTTCAAGCCTCGAATACGTGCATAGAGCCAGAATTTGGCTCCAAAATATGGCTCAGGCCTCGAAATTGCGATGTTTGAGATATTTTGAAAACTGCAGGAGGGTTTGGGACAAAGGTTACCAAACGCCGCTTTCAGTACTTGGCATAAATTGGGTATAAAAAAGTCGTAATTTCAAACTGCGAATACGTGCAGAGAGCCAGAAATTGGCTCCAAAATATGGCGCAGGCCTCAAAATTGGGATGTTTGGGATATTTTGAAAACTGCTGGGAGGTTTGGGACAAATATAACCAAACGCCGCTTTCAACACTTGGCATATGTTGGGTATAAAAAATTCGTAATTTCATACTGCGAATACGTGCATAGAGCCAGAATTTGGCTCCAAAATATTGCTCAGTCCTCGAAATTGGGTAGTTTGGAATATTTTGAAAACTGCAGGGGGGTTTGGGACAAATATGACCAAACGCTGCTTACAGAACTTGGCATATGTTGGTTATAAAAAGTAGGAATTTCAAACTGCGAATACGTGCAGAGAGCTTGAATTTGGCTCCAAAATATGGCTCAGGCCTTGAAAGTGGGATGTTTGGGATATTTTGAAAACTGCAGGGGAGTTTGAGCAAAATGTGACTCACTGCCGCTTTCAGTATTTGGCATATGTTGGGTACAAAAAGTCGTAATTTCATACTGCGAATACGTGCAGAGAGCCAGAATTTGGCTCCAAAATATGGCTCAGGCCTCAAAATTGGGATGTTTGGGATATTTTGAAAACTGCAGGGGGGTTTGGGACAAATGTGACCAAACGCCGCTTTCAGTACTTGGCATACGTTGGGTATAAAAAAGTCGTAATTTCAAACTGCGAATACGTGCAGAGAGCCAGGGTTTGGCTCAAAAATATGGCTCACACCTCGAAATTGGGATGTTTTGGGATATTTCGAAAACTGCAGGGGAGTTTGTGCAAAATGTGACTCACTGCCGCTTTCAGTACTTGACATATGTTGGGTATAAAAAAGTCGTAATTTCAAACTGTGAATACGTGCAGAGAGCCTGAGTTTGGCTCCAAAATATGGCTCTCGCCTCGAAATTGGGATTTTTGGGGTATTTCGAAAACTGCAGGGGAATTTGTGCAAAATGTGACTCACTGGCGCTTTCAGTACTTGGCATATGTTGGGTATAAAAATCGTAATATCAAACTGCGAATACGTGCAGAGAGCCAGAATTTGGCTCCAAAATATGGCTCAGGCCTCGATATTGTGATGTTTGGGATATTTTGAAAACTGCAGGGAGGTTTGGGACAAATATAACCAAACGCCACTTTCAACACTTGGCATATGTTGGGTATAAAAAGTCGTAATTTTAAACTGCGAATACGTGCATAGAGCCAGAATTTGGCACCAAAATATTGCTCAGTCCTCGAAATTGGGTAGTTTGGGATATTTTGAAAACTGCAGGGGGGTTTGGGACAAATATGACCAAACGCTGCTTACAGAACTTGACATATGTTGGGTATAAAAAGTCATAATTTCAAACTGCGAATACGTGCAGAGAGCTTGAATTTGGCTCCAAAATATTGCTCAGGCCATGAAAGTGGGATGTTTGGGATATTTTGAAAACTGCAGGGGAGTTTGAGCAAAATGTGACTCACTGCCGCATTCAGTATTTGGCATATGTTGGGTATATAAATTCATAATTTCAAACTGTGAATACGTGCAGAGAGCCAGAATTTGGCTCCAAAATATAGCTCAGGCCTCGAAATTAGGATATTTGGGATATTTCGAAAATTGCAGGGGAGTTTGTGCAAAATGTGACTCACTGCCGCTTTCAGTACTTGGCATATGTTGGGTATAAAAATCGTAATATCAAACTGCGAATACGTGCATAGAGCCAGAATTTGGCTCCAAAATATGGCTCAAGCCTCGAAATTGGGATGTTTGGGATCTTTTGAAAACTGCAGGGAGGTTTGGGACAAATGTGACCAAACGCCACTTTCAGTACTTGGCATATGTTGGGTATAAAAAGTCGTAATTTCAAACTGTGTATACGTGCAGAGAGCCAGAATTTGGCTCCAAAATATGGCTCAGGCCTCAAAATAGGGATATTTAGTATATTTCGAAAAATGCAGTGGAGTTTGTGCGAAATGTGACTCACTGCCGCTTTCAGGGCTTGGCATATGTTGGGTATAAAATATCGTAATTTCAAACCTCGAATACGTGCATAGAGCCTGAATTTGGCTCCAAAATATGGCTCAGGCCTCGAAATTGGGATGTTTGGGATATTTCGAAAACTGCTGGGGAGTTTGCGAATACGTGCAGAGAGCCAGAATTTGGCTCAAAAATATGGCTCAGGCCTCAAAATTGGGATATTTATGATATTTCGAAAATTGCAGGGGAGTTTGTGCAAAATGTGACTCACTGCCGCTTTCAGTACTTGGCATATGTTGGGTATAAAAATCGTAATATCAAACTGCGAATACGTGCAGAGAACCAGAATTTGGCTCCAAAATATGGCTGAGGCCTCGATATTGTGATGTTTGGGATATTTTGAAAACTGCAGGGAGGTTTGGGACAAATGTAACCAAACGCCGCTTTCAGTACTTGGCATATGTTGGGTATAAAAAAGTTGTAGTTTCAAACTGCGAATACGTGCAGAGA
Source organism: Procambarus clarkii (assembly GCF_040958095.1). Taxonomy (NCBI): domain Eukaryota; kingdom Metazoa; phylum Arthropoda; class Malacostraca; order Decapoda; family Cambaridae; genus Procambarus; species Procambarus clarkii. Next base: position 139,200 of record NW_027189198.1, read on the forward strand.
GCCAGAATTTGGCTCCAAAATATAGCTCAGGCCTCGAAATTAGGATATTTGGGATATTTCGAAAACTGCAGGGGATTTTGTGCAAAATGTGACTCACTGCACTTTCAGTACTTGGCATATGTTGGGTATAAAAATCGTAATATCAAACTGCGAATACGTGCATAGAGCCAGAATTTGGCTCCAAAATATGGCTCATGCCTCGAAATTGGGATGTTTGGGATATTTTGAAAACTGCAGGGAGGTTTGGGACAAATGTGACCAAACGCCAATTTCAGTACTTGGCATATGTTGGGTATAAAATGTCGTAATTTCAAACCACGAATACGTGCATAGAGCCAGAATTTGGCTCCAAAATTTGGCTCAGGCCTCGAAATAGGGATGTTTGGGATATTTTGAAAACCACAGGGGGGGGGGGGGACAAATGTGACCAAACGCCGCGTTTAGTACTTAGCATATGTTGGGCATAAAAAAGTCGTAATTTCAAACAGCGAATACGTGCAGAGAGCCAGCATTTGGCTCCAAAATATGGCTCAGTCCTCGAAATTGGGGTATTTGGGATATTTCGAAAACTGCAGGGGAGTTTGTGCGAAATGTGACTCTCTGCCGCTTTCAAGACTTGGCATATGTTGGGTATAAAATGTCGTAATTTCAAACCGTGAATACGTGCATAGAGCCAGAATTTGGCTCCAAAATATGGCTCAGGCCTCGAAATTGGGATGTTTGGGATATTTTGAAAACTGCAGGGGGGTTTGGGACAAATGTTACCAAACGCCGCTTTCAGTACTTGGCATATATTGGGTATAAAAAATTCGTAATTTCAAACTGCGAATACGTGCAGAGAGCCAGAATTTGGCTCCAAAATATGGCTCAGGCGTCGAAATTGGGATGTTTGAGATATTTTGAAAACTGCAGTGAGGTTTGGGACAAATATGACCAAACGTCTCTTACAGTACTTGGCATATGTTGGGTATATAAAGTCGTAATTTCAATCTGCGAATACGTGCAAAGAGCCAGAATTTGGCTCCCAAATATTGCTCAGGACTCGAAATTGGGATATTTGGGATATTTTGAAAACTGCAGTGCAGTTTGTGTGAAATGTGACTCACTGCCGCTTTCAGGACTTGGCATATGTTGGGCATAAAATGTCGTAATTTCAAACCGCGAATACATGCATAGAGCCAGAATTTGGCTCCAAAATATGGCTCAGGCCTCGAAATTGGGATGTTTGGGATATTTTGAAACTGCAGGGAGGTTTGGGACAAATGTAACCAAACGCCACTTTCAGTACTTGGCATATGTTGGGTATATAAAGTCGTAATTTCAAACTGCGAATACGTGCAGAGAGCCAGAATTTTGCTCCAAAATATGGATCAGGCCTCAAAATTGGGATGTATGGGATATTTCGAAAACTGCAGGGGAGTTTGTGTGAAATGTGACTCACTGCCGCTTTCAGGGCTTGGCATATGTTATGTATAAAATATCGTAATTTCAAACCGCGAATACGTGCATAGAGCCAGAATTTGGCTCCATAATATTGCTCAGGCCTCGAAATTGGGATGTTTGGGATATTTTGAAAACTGCAGGGGGGGGGGGGTTTGGGACAAATGTGACCAAACACCGCTTTCAGTACGTGGCATATGTTGGGCATAAAAAAGTCGTAATTTCAAACTGTGAATACGTGCAGAGAGCCAGAATTTGGCTCCCAAATATTGCTCAGGCCTCGAAATTGGGATATTTGGGATATTTTGAAAACTGCAGTGCAGTTTGTGTGACATGTGTCTCACTGCCGCTTTCAGGACTTGGCATATGTTGGGTATAAAATATCGTAATTTCAAACCGCGAATACGTGCATAGAGCCAGAATTTGGCTCCAAAATATTGCTCAGGCCTCGAAATTGGGAAGTTTGTGATATTTTGAAAACTGCAGGGGGGGGTTTGGGACAAATGTTACCAAACGCCGCTTTCAGTACTTGGCATATATTGGGTATAAAAAATTCGTAATTTCAAACTGCGAATACGTGGAGAGAGCCAGAGTTTGGCTCCAAAATAAGGCTCAGGCCTCGAAATTGGGATGTTTGGGATATTTTGAAAACTGCAGGGGAGTTTGTGCAAAATGTGACTCACTGCCGCTTTCAGTACTTGGCATATGTTGGGTATAAAATCGTAATATTAAACTGCGAATACTTGGAGAGAGCCAGAATTTGGCTCCATAATATGGCTCAGGCCTCGATATTGGGATATTTGGGATATTTCGAAAACTGCAGGGGAGTTTGTACAAAATTTGACTCACTGCCGCTTTCAGGACTTGGCATATGTTGGGTATAAAAAGTCGTAATTTCAAACTGCGAATACGTGCATAGAGCCCGAATTTGGCTGAAAAATATTGCTCTGTCCTCGAAATTGGGATGTTTGGGATATTTTGAAAACTGCAGGGGGGTTTGGGACCAAAGAGACGAAACGCCGCTTTCAGAACTTGGCATATGTTGTGTATAAAAAGTTGTAATTTCAAACTGCGAATACGTTCAGAGAGCTTGAATTTGGCTCCAAAATATGGCTCAGGCCTCGAAAGTGGGATGTTTGGGATATTTTGAAAACTGCAGGGGAGTTTGTGCAAAATGTGACTTACTGCCGCTTTCAGGAATTGGCATATTTTGGGTATAAAAAGTCGTAATTTCAATCTGCGAATACGTGCATAGAGCCAGAATTTGGCTCCAAAATATGGCTCAGGCCTGGAAATTTGGATATTTGGGATATTTCGAAAACTGCAGGGGAGTTTGTGCGAAATGTGACTCACTGCCGGTTTCAGGACTTGGCATATGTTGGGTATAAAATATCGTAATTTCAAGCCTCGAATACGTGCATAGAGCCAGAATTTGGCTCCAAAATATGGCTCAGGCCTCGAAATTGCGATGTTTGAGATATTTTGAAAACTGCAGGAGGGTTTGGGACAAAGGTTACCAAACGCCGCTTTCAGTACTTGGCATAAATTGGGTATAAAAAATTCGTAATTTCAAACTGCGAATACGTGCAGAGAGCCAGAATTTGGCTCAAAAATATGGCTCAGGCCTCAAAATTGGGATATTTATGATATTTCGAAACTTGCAGGGGAGTTTGTGCAAAATGTGACTCACTGCCGCTTTCAGTACTTGGCATATGTTGGGTATAAAAATCCTAATATCAAACTGCGAATACGTGCAGAGAGCCAGAATTTGGCTCCAAAATATGGCTGAGGCCTCGATATTGTGATGTTTGGGATATTTTGAAAACTGCAGGGAGGTTTGGGACAAATGTAACCAAACGCCGCTTTCAGTACTTGGCATATGTTGGGTATAAAAAAGTCGTAGTTTCAAACTGCGTATACGTGCAGAGAGCCAGAATTTGGCTCCAAAATATGGCTCAGTCCTCGAAATTGGGATATTTGGGATATTTCGAAAACTGCAGGGGAGTTTGTGCAAAATGTGACTCACTGCCGCTTTCAGGGCTTGGCATATGTTGGGTATAAAATGTCGTCATTTCAAACCACGAATACATGCATAGAGCCAGAATTTGGCTCCAAAATTTGGCTCAGGCCTCGAAATAGGGATGTTTGGGATATTTTGAAAACTACAGTGGGGGGATTGGGAAAAATGTGACCAAATGCCGCGTTCAGTACTTGGCATATGTTGGGCATAAAAAAGTCCTAATTTCAAACTGCGAATACGTGCAGAGAGCCAGCATTTGGCTCCAAAATATGGCTCAGTCCTCGAAATTAGGATATTTGGGATATTTCGAAAACTGCAGGGGAGTTTGTGCGAAATGTGACTCACTGCCGCTTTCAAGACTTGGCATATGTTGGGTATAAAAATTCGTAATTTCAAACTGCGAATACGTGCATAGAGCCAGAATTTGGCTCCAAAATATTGCTCAGTCCTTGAAATTGGGATGTTTGGGATATTTTAAAAACTGCACGGACGGTTTGGGAAAAATGTGACCAAACGCCGCATTCAGTACTTGGCATATGTTGGGCATAAAAAAGGTCGTAATTTCAAACTGCGAATACGTACAATGAGCCAGAATTTGGCTCCAAAATATTGCTCAAGCCTCGAAATTGGGATATTTGGGATATTTCGAAAACTGCTTTGGAGTTTGTGCGAAATGTGACTCACTGCCGCTTTCAGTACTTGACATATGTTGGGAATAAAAAAGTCGTAATTTCAAACTGTGAATACGTGCAGAGAGCCTGAGTTTGGCTCCAAAATATGGCTCAGGCCTCGAAATTGGGATATTTGGGATATTTCGAAAACTGCAGGGGAATTTGTGCAAAATGTGACTCACTGGCGCTTTCAGTACTTGGCATATGTTGGGTATAAAAATCGTAATATCAAACTGCGAATACGTGCAGAGAGCCAGAATTTGGCTCCAAAATATGGCTCAGGCCTCAAAATTGGGATGTTTGGGATATTTCGAAAACTGCAGGGGAGTTTGTGGGAAATGTGACTCACTGCCGCTTTCAGGACTTGGCATATGTTGGGTATAAAATGTCGTAATTTCAAACCACGAATACGTGCATGGAGCAAGAATTTGGCTCCAAAATATGGCTAAGGCCTCGAAATTGGGATGTTTGGGATATTTTGAAAATTGCAGGGGGGTTTGGGACAAATGTGACCAAACGCCGCTTTCAGTACTTGGCATACGTTGGGTATAAAAAAGTCGTAATTTCAAACTGCGAATACGTGCAGAGAGCCAGAATTTGGCTCAAAAATATGGCTCACACCTCGAAATTGGGATGTTTGGGATATTTCGAAAACTGCAGGGGAGTTTGTGCAAAATGTGACTCACTGCCTCTTTCAGTACTTGGCATATGTTGGGTATAAAAATCGTAATATTAAACTGCGAATACGTGCAGAGAGCCAGAATTTGGCTCCAAAATATGGCTCAGGCCTCGATAGGTGATGTTTGGGATATTTTGAAAACTGCAGGGAGGTTTGGGACAAATGTTACCAAACGCCGCTTTCAGTACTTGGCATATGTTGGGTATAAAAAATTCGTAATTTCATACTGCGAATACGTGCAGAGAGCCAGAAGTTGGCTCCAAAATATGGCTCAGGCCTCGAAATTGGGATATTTGGGATATTTCGAAAACTGCAGGGGAGTTTGTGCAAAATTTGACTCACTGCCGCTTTCAGGACTTGGCATATGTTGGGTATAAAAATTCGTAATTTCAAACTGCGAATACGTGCATAGAGCCAGAATTTGGCTCCAAAATATTGCTCAGTCCTTGAAATTTAGATGTTTGGGATATTTTGAAAACTGCACGGACGGTTTGGGAAAAATGTGACCAAACGCCGCATTCAGTACTTGGCATATGTTGGGCATAAAAATGGTCGTAATTTCAAACTGCGAATACGTGCAATGAGCCAGAATTTGGCTCCAAAATATTGCTCAAGCCTCGAAATTGGGATATTTGGGATATTTCGAAAACTGCAGGGGAGTTTGTGCGAAATGTGACTCACTACCGCTTTCAGTACTTGACCTATGTTGGGTATAAAAAAGTCGTAATTTCAAACTGTGAATACGTGCAGAGAGCCTGAGTTTGGCTCCAAAATATGGCTCTCGCCTCGAAATTGGGATTTTTGGGGTATTTCGAAAACTGCAGGGGAATTTGTGCAAAATGTGACTCACTGGCGCTTTCAGTACTTGGCATATGTTGGGTATAAAAATCGTAATATCAAACTGCGAATACGTGCAGAGAGCCAGAACTTGGCTCCAAAATATGGCTCAGGCCTCGATATTGTGATGTTTGGGATATTTTGAAAACTGCAGGGAGGTTTGGGACAACTATAACCAAACGCCACTTTCAACACTTGGCATATGTTGGGTATAAAAAGTCGTAATTTCAAACTGCGAATACGTGCATAGAGCCAGAATTTGGCACCAAAATATTGCTCAGTCCTCGAAATTGGGTAGTTTGGGATATTTTGAAAACTGCAGGGGGGATTGGGACAAATATGACCAAACGCTGCTTACAGAACTTGGCATATGTTGGGTATAAAAAGTCATAATTTCAAACTGCGAATACTTGCAGAGAGCTTGAATTTGGCTCCAAAATATGGCTCAGGCCATGAAAGTGGGATGTTTGGGATATTTTGAAAACTGCAGGGGAGTTTGAGCAAAATGTGACTCACTGCCGCTTTCAGTACTTGGCATATGTTGGGTATAAAAAGTCGTAAATTCAAACTGCGAATACGTGCAGAGAGCCAGAATTTGGCTCCAAAATATGGCTAAGGCCTCGAAATTGGGATGTTTGGGATATTTTGAAAACTGCAGGGGGGGTTTGGGACAAATGTGACCAAACGCTGCTTTCAGTACTTGGCATATGTTGGGTATAAAAAAGTCGTAATTTCAAACTGCGAATACGTGCAGAGAGCCAGAATTTGGCTCCAAAATATGGCTCAGGCCTCGAAATTGGGATATTTGGGGTATTTCGAAAACTCCAGGGGAGTTTGTGCGAAATGTGACTCACTGCCGCTTTCAAGACTTGGCATATGTTGGGTATAAAATGTCGTAATTTCAAACCGCGAATACGTGCATAGAGCCAGAATTTGGCTCTAAAATATGGCTAATGCCTCGAAAATGGGATGTTTGGGATATTTTGAAAACTGCAGGGGGGGGGGGGGTTTGGGACAAATGTGACCAAACACCGCTTTCAGTACTTGGCATATGTTGGGTATAAAAAATTCGTAATTTCATACTGTGAATATGTGCAGAGAGCCAGAAGTTGGCTCCAAAATATGGCTCAGGCCTCGAAATTGGGATATTTGCGATATTTCGAAAACTGTAGGGGAGTTTGTGCAAAATTTGACTCACTGCTGCTATCAGGACTTAGCATATGTTGGGTATAAAATGTCGTAATTTCAAACCGCGAATACGTGCATGGAGCCAGAATTTGGCTCCAAAATATTGCTCAGTCCTCGAAATTGGGATGTTTGGGATATTTTGAAAACTGAAGGAGGGTTTGGGACAAATATGACCAAACGCCGCTTTCAGAACTTGGCATATGTTGGGTATAAAAAGTCGTAATTTTAAACTGCGAAAACGTGCAGAGAGCTTGAATTTGGCTTTTAAAATATGGCTCAGGCCTTGAAAGTGGGATGTTTGGGATATTTTGAAAACTGCAGGGGGGGGTTTGGGACAAATGTGACCAAACGCTGCTTTCAGTACTTGGCATACGTTGGGTATAAAAAAGTCGTAATTTCAAACTGCGAATACGTGCAGACAGCCAGAGTTTGGCTCCAAAATATGGCTCACACCTCGAAATTGGGATGTTTGGGATATTTCGAAAACTGCAGGGGAGTTTGTGCAAAATGTGACTCACTGCCCCTTTCAGTACTTGGCATATGTTGGGTATAAAAATCGTAATATCAAACTGCGAATACGTGCAGAGAGCCAGAATTTGGCTCCAAAATATGGCTCAGGCCTCGATATTGTGATGTTTGGGATATTTTGAAAACTGCAGGGAGGTTTGGGACAAATGTAACCAAACGGCGCTTACAGTACTTGGCATATGTTGGGTATTAAAAATTCGTAATTTCATACTGCGAATACGTGCAGAGAGCCAGAAGTTGGCTCCAAAATATGGCTCAGGCCTCGAAATTGGGATATTTGGGATATTTCGAAAACTGTAGGGGAGTTTGTGCAAAATTTGATTCGCCGCCGCTTTCAGGACTTGGCATATGTTGGGTATAAAAAAGTCGTAATTTCAAACTGCGAATACGTGCAGAGAGCCAGAATATGGCTCCAAAATATGGCTCAGGCCTCGAAATTGGGATGTTTGGGATATTTTGAAAACTGCTGGGAGGTTTGGGACAAATATAACCAAACGCCGCTTTCAACACTTGTCATACGTTGGGTATAAAAAATTCGTAATTTCATACTGCGAATACGTGCATAGAGCCAGAATTTGGCTCCAAAATATTGCTCAGTCCTCGAAATTGGGATGTTTGGGATATTTTGATAACTGCAGGGGAGTTTGAGCAAAATGTGACTCACTGCCGCTTTCAGTTCTTGGCATATGTGGGGTATAAAAATTGGTAATTTCAAACTGCGAATACGTGCAGAGAGCCAGAATTTGGCTCCAAAATATGGCTCAGGCCTCAAAATTGGGATATTTGGGATATTTCGAAAACTGCATCGGAGTTTGTGCGAAATGTGACTCACTGTCGCTTTCAGGACTTGGCATATGTTGGGTTAAAAATGTCGTAATTTCAAACTGCGAATACGTGCATAGAGCCAGAATTTGGCTCCAAAATATGGATCAGGCCTCGAAATTGGGATGTTTGGGATATTTTGAAAACTGCAAGGGGGTTTGGGACAAATGTGACCAAACGCTGCTTTCAGTACTTGGTATATGTTGGGTAAAAAAAAGTCGTAATTTCAAACTGCGAATACGTGCAGAGATCCAGAATTTGGCTCCAAAATATGGTTCAGGCCTCGAAATTATGATGTTTGGGATATTTTGAAAACTGCAGGGAGGTTTGAAACAAATGTGACCAAACGCCGCTTACAGTACTTGGCATATGTTGGGTATAAAAAATTGGTAATTTCAAACTGCGAATACGTGCAGAGAGCCAGAATTTGGCTCCAAAATATGGCTCATGCCTTAAAAATTGGGATATTTGGGATATTTCGAAAACTGCAGGGGAGTTTGTGCGAAATGTGACTCACTGCCGCTTTCAGGACTTGGCATATGTTGGGTATAAAATGTCAAAATTTCAAACCGCGAATACGTGCATAGAGCCAGAATTTGGCTCCAAAATATGGCTTAGGCTTCGAAATTGGGATGTTTGGGATATTTTGAAAACTGCAGGGGGGGTTTGGGACAAATGTGACCAAACGCTGCTTTCAGTACTTGGCATATGTTGGGTATAAAAAAGTCGTAATTTCAAACTGCGAATACGTGCAGAGAGCCAGAATTTGGCTCCAAAATATGGCTCAGGCCTCGAAATTGGGATGTTTGGGATATTTTGAAAACTGCAGGGGGGTTTGGGACAAATATGACCAAACGCTGCTTTCAGAACTTGGCATATGTTGGGTATAAAAAGTCGTAATTTCAAACCGCGAATACGTGCATAGAGCCTGAATTTGGCTCCAAAATATGGCTCAGGCCTCGATATTGTGATGTTTGGGATATTTTGAAAACTGCAGGGGAGTTTGTGCAAAATGTGACTCACTGCTGCTTTCAGTACTTGGCATATGTTGGGTATAAAAAAGTCGTAATTTCAAACTGGAAATACGTGCAGAGAGCCTGAGTTTGGCTCCAAAATATGGCTCACGCCTCGAAATTGGTATATTTGGGATATTTCGAAAACTGCAGGGGAGTTTGTGCGAAATGTGACTCACTGCCGCTTTCAGTACTTGTCATATGTTGGGTATAAAAATCGTAAAATCAAACTGCGAATACTTGCAGAGAGCCAGAATTTATCTCCAAAATATGGCTCAGGCCTCGGTATTGTGATGTTGGGGATATTTTGAAAACTGCAGGGAGGTTTGGGACAAATATAACCAAACGCCGCTTTCAACACTTGGCATATGCTGGGTATAAAAAATTCGTAATTTCATACTGCGAATACGTACATAGAGCCAGAATTTGGCTCCAAAATATTGCTCAGTCCTTGAAATTGGGATGTTTGGGATATTTTGAAAACTGCAGGGACGGTTTGGGAAAAATGTGACCAAACGCCGCATTCAGTACTTGGCATATGTTGGGCATAAATAAGGTCGTAATTTCAAACTGCGAATACGTGCAATGAGCCAGAATTTGGCTCCAAAATATTGCTCAAGCCTCGAAATTGGGATATTTGGGATATTTCGAAAACTGCAGGGGAGTTTGTGCGAAATGTGACTCACTGCCGCTTTCAGTACTTGTCATATGTTGGGTATAAAAATCGTAATATCAAACTGCGAATATGTGCAGAGAGCTTGAATTTGGCTCCAAAATATGGCTCAGGCCTCGATATTGTGATGTTTGGGATATTTTGAAAACTGCAGGGAGGTTTGGGACAAATATAACCAAACGCCGCTTTCAACACTTGGCATATGTTGGGTATAAAAAGTCATAATTTCAAACTGCGAATACGTGCAGAGAGCTTGAATTTGGCTCCAAAATATGGCTCAGGCCATGAAAGTGGGATGTTTGGGATATTTTGAAAACTGCAGGGGAGTTTGAGCAAAATGTGACTCACTGCCGCTTTCAGTACTTGGCATATGTTTGGTATAAAAAGTCGTAATTTCAAACTGCGAATACGTGCAGAGAGCCAGAATCTGGCTCCAAAATATGACTCAGGCCTCAAAATTGGAATATTTAGGATATTACGAAAACTGCAGGGGAGTTTGTGCGAAATGTGACTCACTGCCGCTTTCAGGACTTGGCATATGTTGGGTATAAAATGTCGTAATTTCAACCCGCGAATACGTGCATAGAGCCAGAATTTGGCTCCAAAATATTGCTCAGTCCTCGAAATTGGGATGTTTGGGATATTTTGAAAACTGCAGGGGGGTTTGGGACAAATATGACCAAACGCTGCTTACAGAACTTGGCATATGTTGGGTATAAAAATTCATAATTTCAAACTGCGAATACGTGCAGAGAGCTTGAATTTGGCTCCAAAATATGGCTCAGGCCATGAAAGTGGGATGTTTGGGATATTTTGAAAACTGCAGGGGAGTTTGAGCAAAATGTGACTCACTGCCGCTTTCAGTACTTGGCATATGTTGGGTATAAAAATTTGTAATTTCAAACTACGAATGCGTGCAGAGAGCCAGAATTTGGCTCCAAAATATGGCTCAGGCCTCGAAATTGGGATATTTGGGATATTTCGAAAACTGCAGGGAGGTTTGGGACAAATGTGACCAAACACTGCTTTCAGTACTTGGTATATGTTGGGTAAAAAAAAAGTCGTAATTTCAAACTGCGAATACGTGCAAAGAGCCAGAATTTGGCTCCAAAATATGGCTCAGTCCTCGAAATTATGATGTTTGGGATATTTTGAAAACTGCAGGGGAGTTTGTGCGAAATGTGACTCACTGCCGCTTTCAGGACTTGGCATATGTTGGGTATAAAATGTCGTAATTTCAAACCGCGAATACGTGCATAGAGCCAGAATTTGGTCCCAAAATATGGCTAAGGCCTCGAAATTGGGATGTTTGGGATAGTTTGAAAACTGCAGAGGAGTTTGTGCGAAATGTGACTCACTGCCGCTTTCAGGACTTGGCATATGTTGGGTATAAAATATCGTAATTTCAAACCGCGAATACGTGAATAGAGACAGAATTTGGTTTCAAAATATGGCTCAGGCCTCGAAATTGGGATGTTTGGGATATTTTGAAAACTGCAGGTGGGTTTGGGACAATTTTGACCAAACGCCTCTTTCAGTACTTGGTAAATGTTGGGTAAAAAACAGTTGTAATTTCAAACTGCGAATACGTGCAGAGAGCCAGAACTTGGCTCCAAAATATGGCTCAGGCCTCGTTATTATGATGTTTGGGATATTTTGAAAACTGCAGGGGGGTTTGGGACAAATATGACCAAACGCTGCTTACAGAACTTGGCATATGTTGGGTATAAAAAGTCATAATTTCAAACTGCGAATACGTGCAGAGAGCTTGAATTTGGCTCCAAAATATGGCTCAGGCCATGAAAGTGGGATGTTTGGGATATTTTGAAAACTGCAGGCGAGTTTGAGCAAAATATGACTCACTGCCGCTTTCAGTACTTGTCATATGTTGGGTATAAAAAGTCGTAATTTCAAACTGCGAATACGTGCAGAGAGCCAGAATTTGGCTCCAAAATATGGCTAAGGCCTCGAAATTGGGATGTTAGGGATATTTTGAAAACTAAATGGGGGGGTTTTAGGACAAATGTGACCAAACGCCGCTTTCAGTACTTGGCATTTGTTGGGTATAAAAAATTCGTAATTTCAAACTGCGAATACGTACAGAGAGCCAGAATTTGGCTCCAAAATATTGCTCAAGCCTCGAAATTGGGATATTTGGGATATTTCGAAAACTGCAGGGGAGTTTGTGCGAAATGTGACTCACTGCCGCTTTCAGTACTTGGCATATGTTGGGTATAAATTAAAAGTCGTAAATTCAAACTGCGAATACGTGCAGAGAGCCTGAGTTTGGCTCCAAAATATGGCTCACGCCTCGAAATTGGGATGTTTGGGGTATTTCGAAAACTGTAGGGGGGTTTGGGACAAATATGACCAAACGCCGCTTACAGAACTTGGCATATGTTGGGTATAAAAAGTCGTAATTTCAAACTGCGAATACGTGCAGAGAGCTTGAATTTGGCTCCAAAATATGGCTCAGGCCTCAAAATTGGGATATTTGGGATATTTCGAAAACTGCAGGGGAGTTTGTTGGAAATGTGACTCACTGCCGCTTTCAGGACTTGGCATATGTTGGGTATAAAATGTCGTAATTTCAAACCGCGAATACTTGCATGGAGCAAGAATTTGACTCTAAAATATGGCTCAGACCTCGAAATTGGGTTGTTTGGGATATTTTGAAAACTGCAGGGGGTTTGGGACAAATGTTCACAAACGCCGCTCTCAGTACTTCGCATATGTTGGTTATAAAAAAGTCGTAATTTAAAAATGCGAATACGTGCAGAGAGCCAGAATTTGGCTCCAAAATATGGCTCAGGCCTCGTAATTGGGATGTTTGGGATATTTTGAAAACTGCAGGGAGGTTTGGGACAAATGTGACCAAACGCCGCTTTCAGTACTTGGAATATGTTGGGTATATAAAGTCGTAATTTCAAACTGCGAATACGTGCAGAGAGCCAGAATTTGGCTCCAAAATATGGCTCAGGCCTAGAAATTGGAATATTTGGGATATTTTGAAAACTGCAAGAGAGTTTGTGCAAAATGTGACTCACTGCCGCTTTCAGGACTTGGCATATGTTGGGTATAAAAGTCGTAATTTCAAACTGCGAATATGTGCATTAGCCAGAATTTGGCTCCAAAATTTGGCTCAGGCCTCGAAATTGGGATGTTTGGGATATTTTGAAAACTGCAGGGGGGTTTGCGACAAATATGACCAAACGCCGCTTTCAGAACTTTGCATATGTTGGGTATAAAAAGTCGTAAATTCAAAGTGCGAATACGTTCAGAGAGCCAGAATTTGGCTCCAAAAAAATGGCTCAAGCCTCGAAATTGGGATGTTTGGGATATTTTGAAAACTGCTGGGGGGTTTGGGACAGATGTAACAAAACGCCGCTTTCAGTACTTGGCATATGTTGGGTATAAAAAGTCGTAATTTCAAACTGTGAGTACGTGCAAAGAGCTTGAATTTGGCTCCAAAATATGGCTCAGGCCTCAAAATTGGGATGTTTGGGATATTTTGTAAACTGCAGGGAGGTTTGGGACAGATGTGACAAAACGCCCCTTTCAGTACTTGGCATATGTTGGGTATATAAAGTCGTAATTTCAAAATGCGAATACGTGCTGAGAGCGAAAATTTGGCTCCAAAATATGGCTCAGGCCTCGAAATTAGGATATTTCTGATATTTTGAAAACTGCAGGGGAGTTTGTGCAAAATGTGACTCACTGCCGCTATCAGGACTTGCATATGCTGGGTATAAAAAGTCATAATTTCAAACTGTGTATACGTGCATAGAGCCAGAATTTGGCTCCAAAATACGACTCAGGCCTCGAAATTGGGATGTTTAGGATATTTTGAAAATTGCAGGGGGGTTTGGGACAAATGTCACCAAACATTTCAGTACTTCGCATATGTTGGGTATAAAAAAGTCGTAATTTCAAAATACGAATTCGTTCAGAGAGCCAGAATTTGGCTCCAAAATATGGCTCAGGCCTCGAAATTGGGATGTTTAGGATATTTTGAAAACTGCAGGGGGGTTTGGGACAAATTTCACCAAACATTTCAGTATTTCGCATATGTTGGGTATAAAAAAGTCGTAATTTCAAAATACGAATTCGTTCAGAGAGCCAGAATTTGGCTCCAAAATATGGCTCAGGCCTCGAAATTGAGATGTTTGGGATATTTTGAAAACTGCAGGGGGAATTGGGACAAATTTGACAAAACGCCGATTTCAGTACTTGGCATATGTTGGGTATAAAAAAGTCGCAATTTAAAACTACGAATACGTACAGAGAGCCAGAATTTGGCTCCAAAATATGGCTCAGAACTCGAAATTGGGATGTTTGAGATATTTTGAAAACTGCAAGAAGGATTGAGACAAATATGACCAAATGCCGCTTTCAGTACTTGGTATATGTTGGGTATAAAAAAGTCGTAATTTCAAACTGCGAATAGGTGCAGAGAGCCAGAATTTGGCTCCAAAACATGGCTCAGTCCTCGAAATTGGGATGTTTGGGATATTTTGAAAACTGCTGGGAGGTTTGGGACAAATGTGACCAAATGCCGCTTTCAGTACTTGGTATATGTTAGGTATAAAAAGTCGTAATTTCAAAGTGCGAATACGTGCAGAGAGCCAAAATTTGGCTACAAAATATGGCTCAGGCCTCGAAATTGGGATGTTTGGGATATTTTGAAAACTGCAGGGGAGTTTGTGCAAAATGTCACTCACTGCCGCTTTCAGGACTTGGCATATGTTGGGTATAAAAAGTCGTAATTTCAAACTGCGAATACGTGCATAGAGCCAGAATTTTTCTCCAAAATACGGCTCAGGCCTCAAAATTGGGATGTTTGGGATATTTTGAAAACTGCAGGGGGGTTTGGGAAAAATATGACCAAACGCACTCTCAGAACTTTGCATATGTTAGGTATAAAAAGTCGTAATTTCAAAGTGCGAATACGTGCAGAGAGCCAAAATTTGGCTACAAAATATGGCTCAGGCCTCGAAATTGGGATGTTTTGGATATTTTGAAAACTGCAGGGGGGGTTTGGGACATATGTGACCAAACGCCGCTTTCATTACTTGGCATATGTTGGGTATAAAAAAGAAGTAATATCAAACGGCGAATACGTGCAGAGAGCCAGAATTTGGCTCCAAAATATAGCTCAGGCCTCGAAATTGGGATATTTGGGATATTTCGAAAACTGCAGGGGAGTTTGTGCAAAATGTGACTCACTGCCGCTATCAGGACTTGGCATATGTTGGGTGTAAAAAGTCGTTATTTCAAACTGTGTATACGTGCATAGAGCCAGAATTTGGCTCCAAAATACGGCTCAGGCCTCGAAATTGGGATGTTTAGGATATTTTGAAAACTGCAGGGGGGTTTGTCACAAATGTCACTAAACGCTTCTTTCAGTACTTCACATATGTTGGGTATAAAAAAGTCGTAATTTCAAACTGAGAATACGTGCAGAGAGCCAGAATTTGGCTCCAAAATATGGCTCAGGCCTCGAAATTGGGATGTTTGGGATATTTTGAAAACTGCAGGGGGAATTGGGATGTATGTGACCAAACGCCGTTTTCATTACTAGGCACATGTTGGCTATAAAAAATCGTAATTTCAAACGGCGAATACGTGCAGAGAGCCAGAATTTGGGTCCAAAATATGGCTCAGGCCTCGAAATTGGGATGTTTGGGATATTTTGAAAACTGCAAGGGGGTATCGGACATATGTGACCAAACGGCGCTTTCATTACTTGGCATATGTTGGGTATAAAATAGTCGTAATTTCAAACGGCGAATACGTGCAGAGAGCCAGAATTTGGCTCCAAAATATAGCTCAGGCCTCGAAATTTGGATTTTTGGGGAATTTCGAAAACTGCAGGGGAGTTTGTGCGAAATGTGACTCACTGCCGCTTTCAGTACTTGGCATATATTGGGTATAAAAAAGTCGTAATTTCAAACTGCGAATACGTGCAGAGAGCCTGAGTTTGGCTCCAAAATATGGCTCATGCCTCGAAATTGGGATTTTTGGGGAATTTCGAAAACTGCAGGGGAATTTGTGCAAAATGTGACTCACTGGCGCTTTCAGTACTTGGCATATGTTGGGTATAAAAATCGTAATATCAAACTGCGAATACGTGCAGAGAGCCAGAATTTGGCTCCAAAATATGGCTCAGGCCTCGATATTGTGATGTTTGGGATATTTTGAAAACTGCAGGGAGGTTTGGGACAAATATAACCAAACGCCGCTTTCAACACTTGGCATATGTTGGGTATAAAAAATTCGTAATTTCATACTGACGAATACGTGCAGAGAGCGAGAAGTTGGCTCCAAAATATGGCTCAGGCCTCGAAATTGGGATATTTGGGATATTTCGAAAACTGTAGGGGAGTTTGTGCAAAATTTGACTCACTGCTGCTTTCAGGACTTGGCATATGTTGGGTATAAAAAGTCGTAATTTCAAACTGCGAATACGTGCATAGAGCCAGAATTTGGCTCCAAAATATTGCTCAGTCCTCGAATTTGGGTAGTTTGGGATATTTTGAAAACTGCAGGGGAGTTTGGGACAAATATGACCAAACGCTGCTTACAGAACTTGGCATTTGTTGGGTATAAAAAGTCGTAATTTCAAACTGCGAATACGTGCAGAGAGCCAGAATTTGGCTCCAAAATATGGCTCAGGCCTCGAAATTGTGATGTTTGGGATATTTTGAAAACTGCTGGGGGGTTTGGGATATATGTGACCAAACGCCACTTTCATTACTAGGCACATGTTGGCTATAAAAAAGTCGGAATTTCAAACCGCGAATACGTGCAGAGAGCCAGAAGTTGGCTCCAAAATATGGCTAAGGCCTCGAAATTGGGATGTTTGGGATATTTTGAAAACTGCAGGGGGGGTTTGGGACAAATGTGACCAAACGCCGCTTTCAGTACTTGGCATATGTTGGGTATAAAAAAGTCGTAATTTCAAACTGCGAATACGAGCAGAGAGCCAGAATTTGGCTCCAAAATATTGCTCAAGCCTCGAAATTGGGATATTTGGGATATTTCGAAAACTGCAGGGGAGTTTGTGCGAAATGTGACTCACTGCCGCTTTCAGTACTTGGCATATGTTGGGTATAAAAAAGTCGTAATTTCAAACTGCGTATACGTGCATAGAGCCAGAATTTGGCTCCAAAGTACGGCTCAGGCCTCGAAATTGGGATGTTTAGGATATTTTGAAAACTGCAGGAGGGTATGGGACAAATGTCACCAAACGCCGCTTTCAGTAATTGGCATATGTTGGGTATAAAAAAGTCGCAATTTCAAACTACGAATACGTGCAGAGAGCCAGAATTTGGCTCCAAAATATGGCTCAGGCCTCGAAATTGGGATGTTTGGGATATTTTGAAAACTGCAAGAAGGATTGAGACAAATGTGACCAAACGCCGCTTTCAGTACTTGGTATATGTTGGGTATAAAAAAGTCGTAATTTCAATCTGCGAATACGTGCATAGAGCCAGAATTTGGCTCCAAAATATGGCTCAGGCCTCGAAATTGGGATGTTTGGGATATTTTGAAAACTGCTGGGAGGTTTGGGACAAATGTGACCAAATGCCGCTTTCAGTACTTGGTATATGTTGGGTATAAAAAGTCGTAATTTCAAACTGCGAATACGTGCATAGAGCCAGAATTTGGCTCCAAAATACGGCTCAGGCCTCGAAATTGGGATGTTTGGGATATTTTGAAAACTGCAGGGGAGTTTGGGACAGATGTAACCAAACGCCGCTTTCAGTACTTGCCATATGTTGGGTATAAAAAGTCGTAATTTCAAACTGCGAATACGTGCAAAGAGCTTGTATTTGGCTCCAAAATATGGCTCAGGCCTCGAAATTGGGATGTTTGGGATATTTTGTAAACTGTAGGGAGGTTTGTGACAGCTGTAACCAAACGCCGCTTTCAGTACTTGGCATATGTTGGGTATAAAAAGTCGTAATTTCAAACTGTGAATACGTGCATAGAGCCAGAATTTGGCTCTATAATATGGCTCAGGCCTCGAAATTAGGATATTTGGGATATTTTGAAAACTGCAGGGAGGTTTGGGACAAATGTGACCAAACGCCGCTTTCAGTACTTGGCATATGTTGGGTATATAGATTCGTAATTTCAAAATGCGAATACGTGCAGAGAGCGAGAATTTGGCTCCAAAATATGGCTCAGGCCTCGAAATTGGGATGTTTGGGATATTTTGAAAACTGCAGGGGGGTTTGGGATATATGTGACCAAACGCCGCTTTCATTACTAGGCACATGTTGGCTATAAAAAAGTCGTAATTTCAAACGTCGAATACGTGCAGAGAGCCAGAATTTGGCTCCAAAATATAGCTCAGGCCTCGAAATTGGGATATTTGGGATGTTTCCAAAACTGCAGGGGAGTTTGTGCAAAATGTGACTCACTGCCGCTATCAAGACTTGGCATATGCTGGGTATAAAAAGTCGTAATTTCAAACTGCGTATACGTGCATAGAGCCAGAATTTGGCTCGAAAATACGGCTCAGGCCTCGAAATTGGGATGTTTAGGATATTTTGAAAACTGCAGGGAGGTTTGGGTCAAATGTCACCAAACGCCGCTTTCAGTACATCGCATATGTTGGGTATAAAAAAGTCGTAATTTAAAACTGCGAATACGTGCAGAGAGCCAGAATTTGGCTCCAAAATATGGCTCAGGCCTCGAAATTGGAATATTTCGGATATTTTGAAAGCTGCAGGGGAGTTTGTGCAAAATGTGACTCACTGCCGCTATCAAGACTTGGCATATGTTGTGTATAAAAAAGTCGTAATTTAAAACTGCGAATACGTGCAGAGAGCCAGAATTTGGCTCGAAAATATGGCTCAGGCCTCAAAATTGAGATGTTTGGGATATTTTGAAAACTGCAGGGGGGATTGGGACAAATGTGACCAAACGCCGCTTTCAGAACTTGGCATATGTTGGGTATAAAAAAGTGATGTGGAAAGCATGGGGGATTTTTGTTTATATTGCAGAATGGTGACTGATAGGGGCTAGTGCGTGATGCTTTCCTACTAATCCAGACCCACTCAGATGCACCTGCTATATTTAGATCAACAACACTGCTGATCTATGATTCATCCAGCGTCTAATGTCACTTAGTGGAGAGATTTAGCAAGAGGTCAGCAGCAGATCAACTTTTTCTAAATACCATGTTGGCGATCACAGCAAACAATGAGGGTGAAAAAAAGTTCATTTGCTGAGAGATTGTAATTCAGTAGAACTCCATTCACACTGACTGATGCCAAAATCTAATATATCCATATCAGCCTGGATAGCTCCAGGGAGCCTCTGGCTCTCGCCATGTAAATGATGTTTCATTACATTCATTTTTTTTTTACCCTGTCTGTAAGACATCGTTTTCTACAGATAAAATAATAACTATTTGGTATTTTTGAACATCATTCTCATAAATTTCTGCTCTGTTTAATTGAAGCCTTTTTATTTCAGCCATCCAACTATTATGAAGCTAAATGAGCTACGTAACAGCAATCCACGATTAGCAGAACTCACTACCAAACAGGTTAGTGGGAGGGATGAAGTTTGATGCAAATGACAGATAAGGACACACTTTAAAAGGATTCAGTATAAGTAGACAAATAAACACACAATTTAACAGGAGCATCTCTAAGCAGTAGCGTATATACTAAGCCTACAAACATAGGATTATGCCTAAACAGTAGGAGTGAGTGCTCCCAAAGACACAAAGCCAGTGTTCTAAACACTTATATTCGTCGAGCCCTTACCCACTGCTCAGAATGGAGCAACGTCAGTAGGGAGTTTGAAAGTTAACTGAAGTGTTGGTGAACAATGGATATAGCAACAAAGAAATAAACGCAACATAAGATGACACCTGGACCAGGTACAATCCTGAACCTAGAACAGAAACCACAACACCTCCAATAATATTATAATACAAATCAGATTTGGAAGGAAGGATTGGGCTACAGGAAGGATTGGGCTACAGGAAGGATTGGTCTACAAGAAGGATTGGGCTACAGGAAAGATTGGGCTACAGGAAGGATTGAGCTACAGGAAGGATTGGTCTACAGGAAGGATTGGGCTACAAGAAGGATTGGGCTACAGGAAAGATTGGACTACAGGAAGGATTGAGCTACATCTCCAAATGTATATTTGCCAGATAATTTGGCACTAAAAACAAAGAGCATATATTATTGTTTAGACTAAATCCGCTACTCATTACTTTCCTGAAGTTGTCGTATATACACTACAAAATCTGCGTGTAAATCACAAGACAATTAACACGTGATGAAAATGGTGACGACAGTGTCAGACCACGAAGGAAGAATTGAAACAGGAATTTCCTTAAGTATTTTCGTAATTAATAATACATCTAAAGAAGGGTGTTTCAATTCTTCCTTCGAGGTCTGACATTGTCACTACAGTGTTGAATGTATTTAAACGTTGCAACAATGAATAATGAGAACAATCATTATATGGATGGCGTAATAACAGGGGAGCATTAGCCCCTCTGGTGGTCAGATGCTTAACTGTATTAGAGGTTGACAGTTTAGATATTATAGTGAAGTAAGGGTGAGTGGCGCGTCTGGGAGTCCCGCTTCTTAACGTGTGGCTCATTTGTCGACCAGCCGCCGCCTGGCAAGTGTCACGTTGATTACCAGTGAGCAAAAAATAAATGTGTTACAGATATCATTACTCAATCATAATATAGAAAAGACTGTTCGGGGTGTGTACTTCATGTTGTTATTCGTTATTATTTTGTATATTTTATGTATTTAGACAAAATATAGAGGAGATTGTCAGGTGGCAGCCATAGGTGTACCCGCTAGTTAAGTCATTAGGGCGCTTGTGGTGGCCTTAATAGCCATGCCAGTAGCTAGCCAGCAATCTTAAGGTTATCTTGAGATGATTTCAGGGCTTAGCATCCCCCGCGGCCCTGTCCTCGACCAGGCCTTCTTTTTCTTACACATCCCCAGGAAACAGCCCATAGCAGCTGTCTAACTCCCAGGTACTTATTTACTGATAGGTATACAGGGTCATCAGGGTGAAAGAAAGTGTCCATTTGTTTCAGCCTCCACCGGGGATCGACCCCGGAACCTCAGGATTACGAATCCGGAGCACTCTCCACTCGGCTGTCAGGCCCCTTAAAACAACCCAAAGAGAAATCTTCTACATATTTTGATGAAAATCTGAATGAAACGAGAAATGTTGGCCACAGATTGTGTGAAGATGGTGGGGGGGGGGGGATTGAGGGGGTGCTGGTTAGTACGATGAGCATGATTCAGAATGATGGAAGGAGAAGGGCTCCTATGATGAATTGACCTAAGGGCCACCATCTACAGTGGCCTCGACGGGGACAGGACGGCGGCACCTTGTCAAAGGTCAGCCTTCCTACTCCCTCCACCCTTATTTTATTGAGGATTTGTCTTGTGTATATTGTGAACAAGAGGAATGACTCGGCATTTACGACTTGAGTGGTTAAGCGGGTTCATGGGTTAATAATCCTATGGGGGAAACAGCACATCTATTTTCTGTGTTACATTGTGGCTTGTTGAGCTTGAAGCTGTTGTCCAGCCTGTGTCAAATATGATATTTTAGAGAAGTGGTCTGTATTAATGACCTCCAACTTGGTCAGTATTACAAAGGCCTCGGCTGTTATTTATTTATTTATATAACTACAAGTTATATTGGGTTTCTGATCAACCCGTCCTCTTAAAACTAACGTCACTTTTGGCTGGTATGCGCGGCACTATGGCCAAATTTGGACGTAATTTGAAATGAAATCGACTCACAAAAGTGATGCACGGTTCCGTTTTCTGTTTGAGTCGTCCGGCTTACTCGGCCAGCTTAGAAGAGGATTCTTTCCATTAACATTTTTCATAACGTTTTGAAACTTTATGAGAATTTCCTGCCCACCTAACCTACCAGAGGACCCTTAACTTATTGTTGTTGAAAAAAAGCCCAAATTTATTTTCATTTTGTTTTCATTTCCAAATTACGTCCATATTCGGCCTTACGGGTAAACGGCCAAAAGCGACGCTATTTTTAAGAGGACAGGTGACAAGGAGTACATAGCCCTGTGTGTTTACATTCTTGTAAAGCCACTAGTACGCATAGCACTTCGGCCAGGTCCTTAATTTAACAGATAATATTAAGTAGGTAATTTCTAGGAAAATTTATAGGCTAATCTATCTAAATCTATAACAATTTAAACTTTTATAGTGTTAGTCCTTCAAAGATTCGTGGTAGTGACAGTTGAACAAGTTCTGGCATGATTGTTGTTGCTGTCTTGAACTTTCTCCAAAGCTGAAAATCATTGATGTGTTTTTGAAGTGAGGTTTCCATATTAGGACACAGTAGGCCAGATGGGACCACAACAGAGACTCGTACAGTTGAATATTCAACGTTGTTCGTTTCAGTCAAAGATTCGTTTAACTATTCTTAAGGATTGTTTTCATATTAACTGTGAGTCCCAGATGTTCAATGGCTGGTACATCATAACTCCTAGGTAATATTGACTTAAATTTACCAGAGGGCCTACCATTTCTCCATAGTGCCCTCTACGGCAACAGGAAGCCGGCGGCTTGTCAAAGGTTCCCCTATGGTTCCTGAGAATTTTGTCTATCTGTATTTTGAGCGCGCAAACTGCTGCATTATGACATTAAAGGTAGTGTGATAATATGCACAACGTGTTTTGTAGCTAAGGTAAAGGTGACTTGTAATGTTTAGCAACAAGTCACCCTAGATTGTTTAGTGTGTTGACGACGACGTTTCGGTCCTGGACCATTCTCAAGTCGACTTGAGAATGGTCCAGGATGGACCGAAACGTCGTCATCCCTTCACCTGCTAGTGTGTGGCCTGGTCAAACTACTTCAGCCACGTTATTGTGACTCATCGCCTGCACTTAGTGTGTTAACGACTAGGGCGATGGAGTGGTCATATCAGGATGGCAATTGTGCAAATAAATGTGGAAGATAATTGTTTCCATCTTGTTTACTCTGCGATATGAAATGGTTTCACCTGTAAATGGTCCTTTTTGACAATGTAATCACTAGGCTTCTAACGTTGGTTTGGTGCTCAGAGACCATATACTGTACTTAAGAGGTTTTAAGCATGTTATTTATATAATTTAGGCCAATAAACAGCTAAATAAATTAATAATACACAGTACGTTTATCTAAGATTAGCTAAAGGTTTGTTTTTAGTGGAAGACCCTAATAAGATAATGTGTTTCTATGTAACTTTAAAAGAACATTGATGCTTAACCATAGCCTCATGAGTCGGAGACAAAAATGTACTCCGTTAGGCTATTGCAGTCTTATCAGTCTTGCCTACTCGCTATTGTTGATACAATCTTTAATTAATCTCCATTGCAATTTCACCTTTTCCAGTGATTGGTTCCAGTGTTCTTGAAATTCATAATTGTATTTTCCTACTCGATTGTATTTGAAATAAACTGTTTATACTTACCCTGGTGCTACATAGCCTTCCCGGTTTGGTGCCTTATTTTAATAATTACTTATACTTGCCCTTAATATATGTAAAAAATATTTTTTCAGGAGTGTGGCACGTGTGGACAAGTGTTGGATTAGAGGAGTCAAGGTAAAGTGCTTATTTAACAACTAGTTCTGGGGAGGAGCGGGTGGAACTAGATGGACGTAGTCAACTTCACATTCCTGTTACACTAACACTGGTTTGTGCCTCGGAGAGGCTGCAGGATCCAATATGTTCAGTAGATCTTCGGTTTCAACTCCTTTTGACCATGTCGTAGCTCAGTCGATTACGGCAGCGTCTGGGATGCTCTCGGACGCAGGTTCGAATCCTCGTCCCGGCCCTTGTGGATTTGTACACTCTTGTTAGCAGGCTGAGAGCTTTTCTTTCCCATAGATTTATTTATAGAAGAGTTAGCAATAAGTCGGCTGGGTTTATTAACGTATTGTTTTTAGGCCCCATTTACATTATGCCGTTCAGTTTTGGTCGCCATACACATAATGAATGGACATAATTCACTAGAACACGTCAGTTAGGATGACAAAGTTAATCCCGCAAATTAGAAAGCTTCCATATGAAGAGATGTTGGAAAAACCTTAACGTGACATGATTGAAGTGTACAAGTGGATGAATGGGCATAACAAGGGAGTTATTGATAAGGCTTTAAATGAAGATAAGTTTAGATTTAGGAAATACCTGGGTAAATACTGGTTTGGTAACTGGGTTGTGGATTTGCGGAACCAATTACTGGATCATGTGCAGACGACGAGTCACAATAATACCTGCGTTCACAGTTCATCCTCGTCGCCAATGTGGTGTTTGTGTGTTACTGAGGAAGTCTTGGTTGTAGGGTTGATGTAAAGTCATGACTTGGTTACTGACTTTAATACTTAATATGATTACATGACTAGTAGCTACCAAGCTTGGCGGGCGTCCTGTACGCTCTCTTGTTTACCTCCCCTCTCTGGCGTCCCAGCCGCCGCACATAGAAAACGGATGGTACCATTTTCTGTGAACATGACAAGCCCCAGGCGAGGTGTGGAAAGAAAGTCCAGCCAGGGGCGTTCAATCTGTGCGCCAAGATGGCCGACCTTCGGGCGGGAATCTCCTCCACAACCAAATCTTTTATTGAGGAGTTGTTGCCAACCTACTTTTATCTGGCATGTATTATGCCAGTTTTCGCCTCGCATAATTTTTTCTCATTTGGAAATACAATATTATCTTCACTATAAATTACTACTATAGTGTGTCATTTCTGCTCACACTCATCTCTAAATAAAATGATTACAAATATTTCCAAAGACATAAACTGCCTCATCCAGCCCGCCTCTTCCCTCATTCCAAATCCAAAAACCCTCCAACTCCAACTCCAAGAGGAATTTCAAACTGCGAATACGTGCAGAGAACCAGAATTTGGCTCCAAAATATGGCTCAGGCCTCGAAATTGAGATGTTTGGGATATTTTGAAAACTGCAGGGGAGTTTGTGCAAAATGTGACACACTGCTGCTTTCAGGACTTGGCATATGTTGTGTATAAAAAGTCGTAATTTCAAACTGCGAATAAGTGCAGAGAGCCAGAATTTGGCTCCAAAGTATGGCTCAGGCGTCGAAATTTGGATATTTGGGATATTTTGAAAACTTCAGGGGGGGGGGGGTTTGGGACAAATTTGACCAAACGCCGCTTTCAGTACTTGGTATATGTTGGGTATAAAAAAGTCGTAATTTCAAACTGCGAATACGTGCAGAGAGCCAGAATTTGGCTCCAAAATAAGTATCAGGCCTTAAAATTGGGATATTTGGGATATTTCGAAAACTGCAGGGGAGTTTGTGCGAAATGTGATTCACTGCTGCTTTCAGGACTTGGCATATGTTGGGTATAAAAAGTCGTAATTTCACACTGCGAATACGTGCAGAGAGCCAGAATTTGGCTCCAAAATAAGTATCAGGCCTTAAAATTGGGATATTTGGGATATTTCGAAAACTGCAGGGGAGTTTGCGCAAAATGTGACACACTGCCACTTTCAGTACTTGGTATATGTTGGGTATAAAAATTCGTAATTTCAAACTGCGAATACGTGCAGAGAGCCAGAATTTGGCTCCAAAATAAGTATCAGGCCTTAAAATTGGGATATTTGGGATATTTCGAAAACTGCAGGGGAGTTTGCGCATAATGTGACTCACTGCCACTTTCAGTACTTGGTATATGTTGGGTATAAAAAAGTCGTAATTTCAAACTGCGAATACGTGCAGAGAGCCAGAATTTGGCTCCAAAATAAGTATCAGGCCTTAAAATTGGGATATTTGGGATATTTCGAAAACTGCAGGGGAGTTTGCGCATAATGTGACTCACTGCCACTTTCAGTACTTGGCAAATGTTGGGTATAAAACGTCGTAATATCAAACTGTGAATTCGTGCAGAGAGCCAAACGTTGGCTCCAAAATATGGCTCAGGTCTCGATATTGAGATGTTTGGGATATTTTGAAAACTGCAGGGAGGTTTAGGACAAATGTGACCAAACGCCGCTTTCCGTACTTGGCATATGTTGGGTATAAAAAAGTGGCAATTTCAAACTGCGAATACGTGCAGAGAGCAAGAATTTGGCTCCAAAACATGGCTCAGGCCTCGAAATTGGGATATTTGGGATATTTTGAAAACTGCAGGGGAGTTTGTGCAAAATGTGACTCACTGCTGCTTTCAGTTCTTGGCATATGTTGGGTATAAAAAGTCGTTATTTCAAACTGCGAATACGTGCATAGAGCCAGAATTTGGCTCCAAAATAGTGCTCAGTCCTCGAAATTGGGATGTTTGGGATATTTTGAAAACCTCAGTGGGCTTTGGGACAAATATGACCAAACACCGCTTTCAGAACTTGGCATATGTTGGGTATAAAAAGTCGTAATTTCAAACTGCGAATACGTGCAGAGAGCCAGAACTTGGCTCCGAAATATAGCTCAGGCCTGAAAATTGGAATATTTGGGATATTTCGAAAACTGCAGGGGAGTTTGTGCGAAATGTGAATCACTGCCGCTTTCAGGACTTGGCATATGTTGGGTATAAAATGTCGTAATTTCAAACCACGAATACGTGCATAGAGCCAGAATTTGGCTCCAAAATACGGGTCAGGCCTCGAAATTGGGATGTTTGGAATATTTTGAAAACTGCAGGGGGGGTTTTGGACAATAGTGACCAAACGCCGCAATCAGTACTTGGCATATGTTGGGTATAAAAAAGTCGTAATTTCAAACTGCGAATACGTGCAGGGAGCCAGAATTTGGCTCCAAAATATGGCTCAGGCATCGAAATTGGGATATTCGTAATTTCAAACTGCGAATATGTGCAGAGAGCCAAAATTTGGCTCCAAAATATAGCTCATGCCTCGAAATTGGGATGTTTGGGATATTTTGAAAACTGCAGGGGAGTTTGTGCAAAATGTGACTTACTGCCGCTTTCAGGACTTGGCATATGTTGGGGAAAAAAGTCGTAATTTCAAACTGCGAATACGTGCAGAGAGCCAGAATTTGGCTCCAAAATATGGCTCAGGCCTCAAAATTGGGATGTTTGGGATATTTTGAAAACTGCAGGGGGGGTTTTGGACAAATGTGACCAAACGCCGCGATCTGTACTTGGCATATGTTGGGTATAAAAAAGTCGTAATTTCAAACTGCGAATACGTGCAGAGAGCCAAAATTTGGCTCCAAAATATGGCTCAGGCCTCGAAATTGGGATGTTTGGGATATTTTGAAAAATGCCGGGTGGATTGAGACAAATGTGACCAATTGCCGCTTTCAGTACTTGGCATATGTTGGGTATAAAAAAGTGGTAATTTCAAACTGCGAATATGTGCAGAGAGCCAGAATTTGTCTCCAAAATATGGCTCAGGACTCGAAATTGGGATTTTTGGGATATTTTGAAAACTGCAGGGAGGTTTGGGACAAATTTGACCAAATGCCACTTTCAGTACTTGGCATATGTTGGGTAAAAAAAGTCGTAATTTCAAACTCCGAATACGTGCAGAGAGCCAGAATTTGACTCCAAAATATGGCTCAGGCCTCGATATTGGGATATTTGGGATATTTCGAAAACTGCAAGGGAGTTTGTGCGAAATGTGACTCACTGCCGCTTTCAGTACTTGGCATATGTTGGGTAAAAAAAATCGTAATATCAAACTGCGAATACGTTCAGAGAGCCAGAATTTAGCTCCAAAACATGGCTCAGGCCTCGATATTGTGATGTTTGGGATATTTTGAAAACTGCAGGGAGGTTATGGACAAATGTAACCGAACGCCGCTTTCAGTACTTGGCATATGTTGGGTATAAAAAAATCTTATTTTCAAACTGCGAATACGTGCAGAGAGCCAGAATTTGGCTCCAAAATATAGCTCAGGCCTCAAAATTAGTATATTTTAGATATTTCGAAAACTGCAGGGGAGCTTGTGCGAAATGTGACTCACTGCCGCTTTCAGTACTTGGCATATGTTGGGTATAAAATTCCGTAATTTCAAACCGCGAATACGTGCATAGGGCCAGAATTTGGCTCCAAAATATGGCTCAGGCCTCGAAATTGGGATGTTTGGAATATTTTGAAAACTGCAGGGGGGGTTTTGGACAAATGTGACCAAACGCCACTTTCAGCACTTGGTATATTTTGGGTATAAAAAAGTTGTAATTTCAAACTGCAAATACGTGCAGAGAGCCAGAATTTGGTTTCAAAATACGGCTCAGGCCTCGAATTTGGGATATTTGGGATATTTTGAAAACTGCATGGGGGGTTTGGGACAAATGTGACCAAACGCCACTTTCAGCACTTGGTATATTTTGGGTATAAAAAAGTTGTAATTTCAAACTGCGAATACGTGCAGAGAGCCAGAATTTGGCTCCAAAATATGGCTCAGGCCTCGAAATTGGGATGTTTGGGATATTTTGAAAAATGCCGTGTGGATTGAGACAAATGTGACCAAATGCCGCTTTCAGTACTTGGTATATGTTGGGTATAAAAAGTCGTAATTTCAAACTTCGAATACGTGCAGAGAGCCAGAATTTGGCTCCAAAATATAGCTCAGGCCTCAAAATTGGGATATTTGGGATATTTCGAAAAACTGCAGGGGAGTTTGTGCAAAATGTGACTCGCTGCCGCTTTCAGGACTTGGCATATGTTGGGTATAAAATTCCGTAATTTCAAACCGCGAATACGTGCATAGGGCCAGAATTTGGCTCCAAAATATGGCTCAGGCTTCGAAATTGGGATGTTTGGGATATTTTGAAAACTGCAGGGGGGGTTTTGGACAAATGTTTCCAAATGCCACTTTCAGTACTTGGTATATGTTGGGTATAAAAAAGTTGTAATTTCAAACTGCGAATATGTGCAGAGAGCCAGAATTTGGCTCCAAAATATGGCTCAGGCCTCGAAATTTGATGTTTGGGATATTTTGAAAACTGCAGGGGGGGTTTTGGACAAATGTTTCCAAATGCCACTTTCAGTGCTTGGCATATGTTGGGTATAAAAAGTCGTAATTTCAAAGTTCGAATACGTGCAGAGAGCCAGAATTTGGCTCCAAAATATGGCTCAGGCCTCGAAATTGGGATGTTTGGGATATTTTGAAAACTGCAGGGAGGTTTGGGACAAATTTGACCAAATGCCACTTTCAGTACTTGGCATAAGTTGGGTATAAAAAGTCGTAATTTCAAACTTTGAATACGCGCAGAGAGCCAAAACTTGGCTCCAAAATATTGCTCAGGCCTCTAAATTGGGATATTTGAGATATTTCGAAAACTGCAGGGGAGCTTGTGCGAAATGTGACTCACTGCCACTTTCAGGACTTGGCATATGTTGGGTATAAAATGCCGTAATTTCAAACCGCGAATACGTGCATAGAGCCAGAATTTGGCTCCAAAATATGGGTCAGGCCTCGAAATTGGGATGTTTGGGATATTTTGAAAACTGCAGGGGGGGTTTTGGACAAATGTGACCAAACGCCGCGTTCAGTACTTGGCATATGTTGGGTATAAAAAAGTTGTAATTTCAAACTGCGAATACGTGCAGAGAGCCAGAATTTGGCTCCAAAATACGGCTCAGGCCTCGAAATTGGGATATTTGGGATATTTCGAAAACTGCAATGGAGTTTGTGCAAAATTTGACTCACTGCCGCTTTCAGTACTTGGCATATGTTGGGTATAATAATCGTAATATCAAACTGCGATTACGTGCAGAGAGTTAGATCTTGGCTCCAAAATATGGCTCAGGCCTCGATATTGTGATGTTTGGGATATTTTGAAAACTGCTGGGAGGTTTGGGACAAATATAACCAAACGCCGCTTTCAACACTTGGCATATGTTGGGTATAAAAAATTCGTAATTTCATACTGCGAATACGTGCATAGAGCCAGAATTTGGCTCCAAAATATTGCTCAGTCCTCGAAATTGGGTAGTTTGGGATATTTTGAAAACTGCAGGGGGGTTTGGGACAAATATGACCAAACGCTGCTTACAGAACTTGGCATATGTTGGGTATAAAAAGTAGTAATTTCAAACTGCGAATACGTGCAGAGAGCTTGAATTTGGCTCCAAAATATGGCTCAAGCCTTGAAAGTGGGATGTTTGGGATATTTTGAAAACTGCAGGGGAGTTTGAGCAAAATGTGACTCACTGCCGCTTTCAGTATTTGGCGTATGTTGGGTATAAAAAGTCGTTATTTCAAACTGCGAATACGTGCAGAGAGCCAAAATTTCGCTCCAAAATATGGCTCATGCCTCGAAATTGGGATATTTGGGATATTTCGAAAACTGCAATAGAGTTTGTGCAAAATGTGACTCACTGCCGCTTTCAGGACTTAGCATATGTTGGGTATAAAATGTCGTAATTTCAAACCACGAATACGTGCATGGTGCAAGAATTTGGCTCCAAAATATGGCTAAGGCCTCGAAATTGGGATGTTTGGGATATTTTGAAAACTGCAGGGGGGGTTTTGGACAAATGTGACCAAACGCCGCGTTCAGTACTTGGCATAAGTTGGGTATAAAAAGTCGTAATTTCAAACTTTGAATACGTGCAGAGAGCCAAAATTTGGCGCCAAAATATTGCTCAGGCCTCTAAATTGGGATATTTGAGATATTTCGAAAACTGCAGGGGAGCTTGTGCGAAATGTGACTCACTGCCACTTTCAGGACTTGGCATATGTTGGGTATAAAATGTCGTAATTTCAAACCGCGAATACGTGCATAGAGCCAGAATTTGGCTCCAAAATATGGCTAAGGCCTCGAAATTGGGATGTTTGGGATATTTTGAAAACTGCAGGGGTGCGTTTGGGACAAATGTGACCAAACACCGCTTTCAGTACTTGGCATATGTTGGGTATAAAAAATTCGTAATTTCAAACTGCGAATATGTGCATAGAGCCAGAATTTGGCTCCAAAATATGTTGCTAAGGCCTCGAAATTGGGATGTTTGGGATATTTTGAAAACTGCAGGGGGGGGGGGGGTTTGGGACAAATGTGACCAAACACCGCTTTCAGTACTTGGCATATGTTGGGTTTAAAAATCGTAATATCAAACTGCGAATACGTGCAAAGAGCTAGAACTTGGCTCCAAAATATGGCTCAGGCCTCGATATTGTGATGTTTGGGATATTTTGAAAACTGCTGGGAGGTTTGGGACAAATATAACCAAACGCCGCTTTCAACACTTGGCATATGTTGGGTATAAAATAGTCGTAATTTCAAACGGCGAATACGTGCAGAAAGCCAGAATTTGGCTCCAAAATATAGCTCAGGCCTCGAAATTGGGATATTTGGGATATTTCGAAAACTGCAGAGGAGTTTGTCCAAAATGTGACTCACTGCCGCTATCAGGACTTGGCATATGTTGGGAATAAAAAGTTATTTCAAACTGCGTATACGTGCATAGAGCCAAAATTTGGCTCCAAAATACGGCTCAGGCCTCTAAATTGGGATGTTTAGGATATTTTGAAAACTGCAGTGGGGTTTGGGACAAATGTCACCAAACGCCGCTTTCAGTAATTCGCATATGTTGGGTATAAAAAAGTCGTAATTTCAAATTGAGAATACGTGCAGAGAGCCAGAATTTGGCTCCAAAATATGGCTCAGGCCTCGAAATTGGGATGTTTGGGATATTTCCAAAACTGCAGGGGAGTTTGTGCAAAATGTGACTCACTGCCGCTATCAGGACTTGACATATGCTGGGTATAAAAAGTCGTAATTTCAAACTGCGTATACGTGCATAGAGCCAGAATTTGGCTCCAAAATACGGCTCAGGCCTCGAAATTGGGATGTTTAGGATATTTTGAAAACTGCAGGAGGGTATGGGACAAATGTCACCAAACGCCGCTTTCAGTACTTTGCATATGTTGGGTATAAAAAAGTCGTAATTTAAAACTGTGAATACGTGCAGAGAGCCAGAATTTGGCTCCAAAATATGGCTCAGGCCTCGAAATTGGGATGTTTAGGATATTTTGAAAACTGCAGGAGGGTATGGGACAAATGTCACCTAACGCCGCTTTCAGTACTTTGCATATGTTGGGTATAAAAAAGTCGTAATTTCAAACTGCGTATACGTGCATAGAGCCAGAATTTGGCTCCAAAATACGGCTCAGGCCTCGAAATTGGGATGTTTAGGATATTTTGAAAACTGCAGGAGGGTATGGGACAAATGTCACCAAACGCCGCTTTCAGTAATTGGCATATGTTGGGTATAAAAAATTCGCAATTTCAAACTACGAATACGTGCAGAGAGCCAGAATTTGGCTCCAAAATATGGCTCAGGCCTCGAAATTGGGATGTTTGGGATATTTTGAAAACTGCTGGGAGGTTTGGGACAAATGTGACCAAATGCCGCTTTCAGTACTTGGTATATGTTGGGTATAAAAAGTCGTAATTTCAAACTGCGAATACGTGCAGAGAGCCAGAATATGGCTCCAAAATATGGCTCAGGCCTCTTAATTGGGTTATTTGGGATATTTCGAAAACTGCAGGGAGGTTTGGGACAAATTTGACCAAATGCCACTTTCAGTACTTGGCATAAGTTGGGTATAAAAAGTCGTAATTTCAAACTTTGAATACGTGCAGAGAGCCAAAATTTGGCGCCAAAATATTGCTCAGGCCTCTAAATTGGGATATTTGTGATATTTCGAAAACAGCAGGGGAGCTTGTGCGAAATGTGACTCACTGCCACTTTCAGGACTTGGCATATGTTGGGTATAAAATGTCGTAATTTCAAACCGCGAATACGTGCATAGAGCCAGAATTTGGCTCCAAAATATGGCTAAGGCCTCGAAATTGGGATGTTTGGGATATTTTGAAAACTGCAGGGGGGGGGGGGTTTGGGACAAATGTGACCAAACACCGCTTTCAGTACTTGGCATATGTTGGGTATAAAAATCGTAATATCAAACTGCGAATACGTGCAAAGAGCTAGAACTTGGCTCCAAAATATGGCTCAGGCCTCGATATTGTGATGTTTGGGATATTTTGAAAACTGCTGGGAGGTTTGGGACAAGTATAACCAAATGCCGCTTTCAACACTTGGCATATGTTGGGTATAAAAATCGTAATATCAAACTGCGAATACGTGCAAAGAGCTAGAACTTGGCTCCAAAATATGGCTCAGGCCTCGAAATTGGGATGTTTGGGATATTTTGAAAACTGCAGGGGGGTTTGGGACAGATGTAACCAAACGCCGCTTTCATTACCTGGCATATGTTGGGTATAAAATAGTCGTAATTTCAAACGGCGAATACGTGCAGAAAGCCAGAATTTGGCTCCAAAATATAGCTCAGGCCTCGAAATTGGGATATTTGGGATATTTCGAAAACTGCAGGGGAGTTTGTCCAAAATGTGACTCACTGCCGCTATCAGGACTTGGCATATGTTGGGAATAAAAAGTCGTTATTTCAAACTGCGTATACGTGCATAGAGCCAAAATTTGGCTCCAAAATACGGCTCAGGCCTCTAAATTGGGATGTTTAGGATATTTTGAAAACTGCAGTGGGGTTTGGGACAAATGTCACCAAACGCCGCTTTCAGTAATTCGCATATGTTGGGTATAAAAAAGTCGTAATTTCAAACTGAGAATACGTGCAGAGAGCCAGAATTTGGCTCCAAAATATGGCTCAGGCCTCGAAATTGGGATGTTTGGGATATTTTGAAAACTGCAGGGGGGTTTGGGATATATGTGACCAAACGCCGCTTTCATTACTAGGCACATGTTGGCTATAAAAAAGTCGTAATTTCAAACGGCGAATACGTGCGTAGAGCCAGAATTTGGCTCCAAAATATAGCTCAGGCCTCGAAATTGGGATATTTGGGATGTTTCCAAAACTGCAGGGGAGTTTGTGCAAAATGTGACTCACTGCCGCTATCAGGACTTGACATATGCTGGGTATAAAAAGTCGTAATTTCAAACTGCGTATACGTGCATAGAGCCAGAATTTGGCTCCAAAATACGGCTCAGGCCTCGAAATTGGGATGTTTAGGATATTTTGAAAACTGCAGGAGGGTATGGGACAAATGTCACCAAACGCCGCTTTCAGTACTTTGCATATGTTGGGTATAAAAAAGTCGTAATTTAAAACTGTGAATACGTGCAGAGAGCCAGAATTTGGCTCCAAAATATGGCTCAGGCCTCGAAATTGGGATGTTTAGGATATTTTGAAAACTGCAGGAGGGTATGGGACAAATGTCACCTAACGCCGCTTTCAGTACTTTGCATATGTTGGGTATAAAAAAGTCGTAATTTCAAACTGCGTATACGTGCATAGAGCCAGAATTTGGCTCCAAAATACGGCTCAGGCCTCGAAATTGGGATGTTTAGGATATTTTGAAAACTGCAGGAGGGTATGGGACAAATGTCACCAAACGCCGCTTTCAGTAATTGGCATATGTTGGGTATAAAAAATTCGCAATTTCAAACTACGAATACGTGCAGAGAGCCAGAATTTGGCTCCAAAATATGGCTCAGGCCTCGAAATTGGGATGTTTGGGATATTTTGAAAACTGCTGGGAGGTTTGGGACAAATGTGACCAAATGCCGCTTTCAGTACTTGGTATATGTTGGGTATAAAAAGTCGTAATTTCAAACTGCGAATACGTGCAGAGAGCCAGAATTTGGCTCCAAAATATGGCTCAGGCCTCTTAATTGGGTTATTTGGGATATTTCGAAAACTGCAGGGGAGTTTGTGCAAAATGTCACTCACTGCCGCTTTCAGGACTTGGCATATGTTGGGTATAAAAAGTCGTAATTTCAAACTGCGAATACGTGCATAGAGGCAGAATTTGGCTCCAAAATACGGCTCAGGCCTCGAAATTGGGATGTTTGGGATATTTTGAAAACTGCAGGGGGGTTTTGGAAAAATATGACCAAACGCCGCTTTCAGAACTTGGCATATGTTGGGTATAAAAAGTCGTAATTTCAAACTGCGAATACGTGCAAAGAGCTTGTATTTGGCTCCAAAATATGGCTCAGGCCTCGAAATTGGGATGTTTGGGATATTTTGTAAACTGTAGGGAGGTTTGGGACAGATGTAACCAAACATCGCTTTCAGTACTTGGAATGTGTTGGGTATATAAAGTCGTAATTTCAAACTGCGAATACGTGCAGAGAGCGAGAATTTGGCTCCACAATATGGCTCAGGCCTCGAAATTGGGATGTTTGGGATATTTTGAAAACTGCAGGGGGGTTTCGGACATATGTGTCCAAACGGCGCTTTCATTACTTGGCATATGTTGGGTATAAAATAGTCGTAATTTCAAACTGAGAATACGTGCAGAGAGCCAGAATTTGGCTCCAAAATATAGCTCAGGCCTCGAAATTGGGATATTTGGGATATTTCGAAAACTGCAGGGAAGTTTGTCCAAAATGTGACTCACTGCCGCTATCAGGACTTGGCATATGTTGGGTATAAAATGCCGTAATTTCAAACCGCGAATACGTGCATAGAGCCAGAATTTGGCTCCAAAATATGGGTCAGGCCTCGAAATTGGGATGTTTGGGATATTTTGAAAACTGCAGGGGGAGTTTTGGACAAATGTGACCAAACGCCGCGTTCAGTACTTGGCATATGTTGGGTATAAAAAAGTTGTAATTTCAAACTGCGAATACGTGCAGAGAGCCAGAATTTGGCTCCAAAATACGGCTCAGGCCTCGAAATTGGGATATTTGGGATATTTCGAAAACTGCAATGGAGTTTGTGCAAAATTTGACTCACTGCCGCTTTCAGTACTTGGCATATGTTGGGTATAATAATCGTAATATCAAACTGCGATTACGTGCAGAGAGTTAGATCTTGGCTCCAAAATATGGCTCAG
Source organism: Procambarus clarkii (assembly GCF_040958095.1). Taxonomy (NCBI): domain Eukaryota; kingdom Metazoa; phylum Arthropoda; class Malacostraca; order Decapoda; family Cambaridae; genus Procambarus; species Procambarus clarkii. The sequence continues at coordinate 174,899 of NW_027189198.1, forward strand.
GCCTCGATATTGTGATGTTTGGGATATTTTGAAAATTGCTGGGAGGTTTGGGACAAATATAACCAAACGCCGCTTTCAACACTTGGCATATGTTGGGTATAAAAAATTCGTAATTTCATACTGCGAATACGTGCATAGAGCCAGAATTTGGCTCCAAAATATTGCTCAGTCCTCGAAATTGGGTAGTTTGGGTTATTTTGAAAACTGCAGGGGGGTTTGGGACAAATATGACCAAACGCTGCTTACAGAACTTGGCATATGTTGGGTATAAAAAGTAGTAATTTCAAACTGCGAATACGTGCAGAGCGCTTGAATTTGGCTCCAAAATATGGCTCAAGCCTTGAAAGTGGGATGTTTGGGATATTTTGAAAACTGCAGGGGAGTTTGAGCAAAATGTGACTCACTGCCGCTTTCAGTATTTGGCGTATGTTGGGTATAAAAAGTCGTTATTTCAAACTGCGAATACGTGCAGAGAGCCAAAATTTGGCTCCAAAATATGGCTCATGCCTCGAAATTGGGATATTTGGGATATTTCGAAAACTGCAATAGAGTTTGTGCAAAATGTGACTCACTGCCGCTTTCAGGACTTAGCATATGTTGGGTATAAAATGTCGTAATTTCAAACCACGAATACGTGCATGGTGCAAGAATTTGGCTCCAAAATATGGCTAAGGCCTCGAAATTGGGATGTTTGGGATATTTTGAAAACTGCAGGGGGGGTTTTTGACAAATGTGACCAAACGCAGCGTTCAGTACTTGGCATAAGTTGGGTATAAAATGTCGTAATTTCAAACTGCGAATACGTGCAGAGAGCCAGAATTTGGCTCCAAAATACGGCTCAGGCCTCGAAATTGGGATATTTGGGATATTTCGAAAACTGCAAGGGAGTTTGTGCAAAATTTGACTCACTGCCACTTTCAGGACTTAGCATATGTTGGGTATAAAAAGTCGTAATTTCAAACTTCGAATACGTGCAGAGAGCCAGAATTTGGCTCTAAAATATGGCTCAGGCCTCGAAATTGGGATGTTTGGGATATTTTGAAAACTGCAGGGAGGTTTGGGACAAATTTGACCAAATGCCACTTTCAGTACTTGGCATAAGTTGGGTATAAAAAGTCGTAATTTCAAACTTTGAATACGTGCAGAGAGCCAAAATTTGGCGCCAAAATATTGCTCAGGCCTCTAAATTGGGATATTTGAGATATTTCGAAAACTGCAGGGGAGCTTGTGCGAAATGTGACTCACTGCCACTTTCAGGACTTGGCATATGTTGGGTATAAAATGTCGTAATTTCAAACCGCGAATACGTGCATAGAGCCAGAATTTGGCTCCAAAATATGGCTAAGGCCTCGAAATTGGGATGTTTGGGATATTTTGAAAACTGCAGGGGGGGGGGGGTTTGGGACAAATGTGACCAAACACCGCTTTCAGTACTTGGCATATGTTGGGTATAAAAATCGTAATATCAAACTGCGAATACGTGCAAAGAGCTAGAACTTGGCTCCAAAATATGGCTCAGGCCTCGATATTGTGATGTTTGGGATATTTTGAAAACTGCTGGGAGGTTTGGGACAAATATAACCAAATGCCGCTTTCAACACTTGGCATATGTTGGGTATAAAAATCGTAATATCAAACTGCGAATACGTGCAAAGAGCTAGAACTTGGCTCCAAAATATGGCTCAGGCCTCGAAATTGGGATGTTTGGGATATTTTGAAAACTGCAGGGGGGTTTGGGACAGATGTAACCAAACGCCGCTTTCATTACTTGGCATATGTTGGGTATAAAATAGTCGTAATTTCAAACGGCGAATACGTGCAGAAAGCCAGAATTTGGCTCCAAAATATAGCTCAGGCCTCGAAATTGGGATATTTGGGATATTTCGAAAACTGCAGGGGAGTTTGTCCAAAATGTGACTCACTGCCGCTATCAGGACTTGGCATATGTTGGGAATAAAAAGTCGTTATTTCAAACTGCGTATACGTGCATAGAGCCAAAATTTGGCTCCAAAATACGGCTCAGGCCTCTAAATTGGGATGTTTAGGACATTTTGAAAACTGCAGTGGGGTTTGGGACAAATGTCACCAAACGCCGCTTTCAGTAATTCGCATATGTTGGGTATAAAAAAGTCGTAATTTCAAACTGAGAATACGTGCAGAGAGCCAGAATTTGGCTCCAAAATATGGCTCAGGCCTCGAAATTGGGATGTTTGGGATATTTTGAAAACTGCAGGGGGGTTTGGGATATATGTGACCAAACGCCGCTTTCATTACTAGGCACATGTTGGCTATAAAAAAGTCGTAATTTCAAACGGCGAATACGTGCGTAGAGCCAGAATTTGGCTCCAAAATATAGCTCAGGCCTCGAAATTGGGATATTTGGGATGTTTCCAAAACTGCAGGGGAGTTTGTGCAAAATGTGACTCACTGCCGCTATCAGGACTTGACATATGCTGGGTATAAAAAGTCGTAATTTCAAACTGCGTATACGTGCATAGAGCCAGAATTTGGCTCCAAAATACGGCTCAGGCCTCGAAATTGGGATGTTTAGGATATTTTGAAAACTGCAGGAGGGTATGGGACAAATGTCACCAAACGCCGCTTTCAGTACTTTGCATATGTTGGGTATAAAAAAGTCGTAATTTAAAACTGTGAATACGTGCAGAGAGCCAGAATTTGGCTCCAAAATATGGCTCAGGCCTCGAAATTGGGATGTTTAGGATATTTTGAAAACTGCAGGAGGGTATGGGACAAATGTCACCTAACGCCGCTTTCAGTACTTTGCATATGTTGGGTATAAAAAAGTCGTAATTTCAAACTGCGTATACGTGCATAGAGCCAGAATTTGGCTCCAAAATATGGCTCAGGCCTCGAAATTGGGATGTTTGGGATATTTTGAAAACTGCTGGGAGGTTTGGGACAAATGTGACCAAATGCCGCTTTCAGTACTTGGTATATGTTGGGTATAAAAAGTCGTAATTTCAAACTGCGAATACGTGCAGAGAGCCAGAATTTGGCTCCAAAATATGGCTCAGGCCTCTTAATTGGGTTATTTGGGATATTTCGAAAACTGCAGGGGAGTTTGTGCAAAATGTCACTCACTGCCGCTTTCAGGACTTGGCATATGTTGGGTATAAAAAGTCGTAATTTCAAACTGCGAATACGTGCATAGAGGCAGAATTTGGCTCCAAAATACGGCTCAGGCCTCGAAATTGGGATGTTTGGGATATTTTGAAAACTGCAGGGGGGTTTTGGAAAAATATGACCAAACGCCGCTTTCAGAACTTGGCATATGTTGGGTATAAAAAGTCGTAATTTCAAACTGCGAATACGTGCAAAGAGCTTGTATTTGGCTCCAAAATATGGCTCAGGCCTCGAAATTGGGATGTTTGGGATATTTTGTAAACTGTAGGGAGGTTTGGGACAGATGTAACCAAACGCCGCTTTCAGTACTTGGCATATGTTGGGTATAAAAAGTCGTAATTTCAAACTGTGAATACGTGCAGAGATCCAGAATTTGGCTGTATAATATGGCTCAGGCCTCGAAATTAGGATATTTGAGATATTTTGAAAACTGCAGGGAGGTTTGGGACAAATGTGACCAAACATCGCTTTCAGTACTTGGAATGTGTTGGGTATATAAAGTCGTAATTTCAAACTGCGAATACGTGCAGAGAGCGAGAATTTGGCTCCACAATATGGCTCAGGCCTCGAAATTGGGATGTTTGGGATATTTTGAAAACTGCAGGGGGGTTTCGGACATATGTGTCCAAACGGCGCTTTCATTACTTGGCATATGTTGGGTATAAAATAGTCGTAATTTCAAACTGAGAATACGTGCAGAGAGCCAGAATTTGGCTCCAAAATATAGCTCAGGCCTCGAAATTGGGATATTTGGGATATTTCGAAAACTGCAGGGAAGTTTGTCCAAAATGTGACTCACTGCCGCTATCAGGACTTGGCATATGTTGGGAATAAAAAGTCGTTATTTCAAACTGCGTATACGTGCATAGAGCCAGAATTTGGCTCCAAAATACGGCTCAGGCCTCTAAATTGGGATGTTTAGGATATTTTGAAAACTGCAGTGGGGTTTGGGACAAATGTCACCAAACGCCGCTTTCAGTACTTCGCATATGTTGGGTATAAAAAAGTCGTAATTTCAAACTGAAAATACGTGCAGAGAGCCAGAATTTGGCTCCAAAATATAGCTCAGGCCTCGAAATTGGGATGTTTGGGATATTTTGAAAACTGCAAGAAGGATTGAGACAAATGTGACCAAACGCCGCTTTCAGTACTTGGTATATGTTGGGTATAAAAAAGTCGTAATTTCAATCTGCGAATACGTGCATAGAGCCAGAATTTGGCTCAAAAATATGGCTCAGGCCTCGAAATTGGGATGTTTGGGATATTTTGAAAACTGCAGGGAAGTTTGGGACAAATGTCACCAATCGCCGCTTTCAGTACTTGGCATATGTTGGGTATATAAAGTCGTAATTTCAAACGTCGAATACGTGCAGAGAGCCAGAATTTGGCTCCAAAATATAGCTCAGGCCTCGAAATTGGGATATTTGGGATGTTTCCAAAACTGCAGGGGAGTTTGTGCAAAATGTGACTCACTGCCGCTATCAAGACTTGGCATATGCTGGGTATAAAAAGTCGTAATTTCAAACTGCGTATACGTGCATAGAGCCAGAATTTGGCTCCAAAATATAGCTCAGGCCTCGAAATTGGGATGTTTAGGATATTTTGAAAACTGCAGGGAGGTTTGGGTCAAATGTCACCAAACGCCGCTTTCAGTACTTCGCATATGTTAGGTATAAAAAAGTCGTAATTTAAAACTGCGAATACGTGCAGAGAGCCAGAATTTGGCTCCAAAATATGGCTCAGGCCTCGAAATTGGAATATTTCGGATATTTTGAAAGCTGCAGGGGAGTTTGTGCAAAATATGACTCACTGCCGCTTTCAGTACTTGGCGTATGTTGGGTATAAAAAGTCGTAATTTCAAACTGCGAATACGTGCAGAGAGCCAGAATTTGGCTCGAAAGTATGGCTCAGGCCTCAAAATTGAGATGTTTGGGATATTTTGAAAACTGTAGTGGGGATTGGGACAAATGTGACCAACCGCCGCTTTCAGAACTTGGCATATGTTGGGTATAAAAAAGTGATGTGGAAAGCATGGGGGATTTTTTTTATATTGCAGAATGGTGACTGGGGCTAGTGCGTGATGCTTTCCTACTAATCCAGACCCACTCAGATGCACCTGCTATATTTAGATCAACAACACTGCTGATCTATGATTCATCCAGTGTCTAATGTCACTTAATGGAGAGATTTAGCAAGAGGTCAGCAGCAGATCAACTTTTTCTAAATACCATGTTGGCGATCACAGCAAACAATGAGGGTGAAAAAAAGTTCATTTGCTGAGAGATTGTAATTCAGTAGAACTCCATTCACACTGACTGATGCCAAAATCTAATATATCCATATCAGCCTGGATAGCTCCAGGGAACCTCTGGCTCTCGCCAAGTAAATGATGTTTCATTACATTCATTTTTTTTTTACTCTGTCTGTAAGACATTGTTTTCTACAGATAAAATAATAACTATTTGGTATTTTTGAACATCATTCTCATAAATTTCTGCTCTGTTTAATTGAAGCCTTTTTATTTCAGCCATCCAACTATTATGAAGCTAAATGAGCTACGTAACAGCAATCCACGATTAGCAGAACTCACTACCAAACAGGTTAGTGGGAGGGATGAAGTTTGATGCAAATGACAGATAAGGACACACTTTAAAAGGATTCAGTATAAGTAGACAAATAAACACACAATTTAACAGGAGCATCTCTAAGCAGTAGCGTATATACTAAGCCTACAAACATAGGATTATGCCTAAACAGTAGGAGTGAGTGCTCCCAAAGACACAAAGCCAGTGTTCTAAACACTTATATTCGTCGAGCCCTTACCCACTGCTCAGAATGGAGCAACGTCAGTAGGGAGTTTGAAAGTTAACTGAAGTGTTGGTGAACAATGGATATAGCAACAAAGAAATAAACGCCACAGAAGATGACACCTGGACCAGGTACAATCCTGAACCTAGAACAGAAACCACAACACCTCCAATAATATTATATTACAAATCGGATTTGGAAGGAAGGATTGGGCTACAGGAAGGATTGGGCTACAGGAAGGATTGGTCTACAAGAAGGATTGGTCTACAGGAAGGATTGAGCTACAGGAAGGATTGGTCTACAGGAAGGATTGGTCTACAGGAAGGATTGGGCTACAGGAAGGATTGGTCTACAGGAAGGATTGGTCTACAGGAAGGATTGGGCTACAGGAAGGATTGAGCTACAGGAAGGATTGGTCTACAGGAAGGATTGGTCTACAGGAAGGATTGGGCTACAGGAAGGATTGGTCTACAGGAAGGATTGGTCTACAGGAAGGATTGGTCTACAGGAAGGATTGGTCTACAGGAAGGATTGGGCTACAGGAAGGATTGGTCTACAGGAAGGATTGGTCTACAGGAAGGATTGGTCTACAGGAAGGATTGGGCTACAGGAAGGATTGGTCTACAGGAAGGATTGGTCTACAGGAAGGATTGGGCTACAGGAAGGATTGAGCTACAGGAAGGATTGAGCTACAGGAAGGATTGGTCTACAGGAAGGATTGGGCTACAAGAAGGATTGGGCTACAGGAAAGATTGGGCTACAGGAAGGATTGAGCTTCATCTCCAAATGTATATTTGCCAGATAATTTGGCACTAAAAACAAAACGCATATATTATTGTTTAGACTAAATCCGCTACTCATTACTTTCCTGAAGTGTTCGTATATACACTACAAAATCTGCGTGTAAATCACGACAATTAACACGTGATGAAAATGTGACAGTGTCAGACCACGAAGGAAGAATTGAAACAGGAATTTCCTTAAGTATTTTCGTATTTAATAATACATCTTCAGAAGGGTGTTTCAATTCTTCCTTCGAGGTCTGACACTGTCACTACAGAACATGAATGTATTTCAAATCAAATCAAATGTTTATTTAGGTAAGGTACATACATACAAGAGATTTTACAAAGAGTGATGGATTTATAGATAGGGCTAGTACATACAATGCCTAAAGCCACTATTACGCAAAGCGTTTCGGGCATGAAACGTTGCAACAATGAATAATGAGAGCAATTATTATATGGATGGCGTAATAACAGGGGAACGTTAGCGCCTCTGGTGGTCAGATGCTTAACTGTATTAGAGGTTGACAGTTTAGATATTATAGTGAAGTAAGGGTGAGTGGCGCGTCTGGGAGTCCCACTTCTTAACGTGTGGCTCAGTTGTCGACCAGCCGCCGCCTGGCAAGGGTCACGTTGATTACCAGTGTGCAAAAAATAAATGTGTTACAGATATCATTAATCAATCATAATATAGAAAGAATTGTTCGGGGTGTGTACTTCATGTTGTTATTCGTTATTATTTTGTATATTTTATGTATTTAGACAAAATACAGAGGAGGTTGTCAGGTGGCAGCCATAGGTGTACCCGCTAGTTAAGTCATTAGGGCGCTTGTGGTGGCCTTAATAGCCATGCCAGTAGTTAGCCAGCAATCTTAAGGTTATCTTGAGATGATTTCGGGGCTTAGCGTCCCCGCGGCCCGGTCCTCGACCAGGCCTTCTTTTTCTTACACATCCCCAGGAAGCAGCCCATAGCAGCTGTCTAACTCCCAGGTACTTATTTACTGATAGGTAAACAGGGTCATCAGGGTGAAAGAAAGTGCCCATTTGTTTCAGTCTCCACCGGGGATCGAACCCGGAACCTCAGGATTACGAATCCGAAGCGCTGTCCACTCGGCTGTCAGGCCCCTTAAAACAACCCAAAGAGAAATCTTCGACATATTTTGATGAAAATCTGAATGAAACGAGAAATTTTGGCCACAGATTGTGTGAAGATGGTGGGGGGGGGGGGATTGAGGGGGTGCAGGTTAGTACGATGAGCATGATTCAGGATGATGGAAGGAGAAGGGCTCCTATGATGAATTGACCTAAGGGCCACCATCTACAGTGGCCTCGACGGGGACAGGATGGCGGCACCTTGTCAAAGGTCAGCCTTCCTACTCCCTCCACCCTTATTTTATTGAGGATTTGTCTTGTGTATATTGTGAACAAGAGGAATGACTCTGCATTTACGACTTGAGTGGTTAAGCGGGTTCATGGGTTAATCCCCCCTATGGGGGAAACAACACATCTATTTTCTGTGTTACATTGTGGCTTGTTGAGCTTGAAGCTGTTGTCCAGCCTGTCTGTGTCAAATATGACATTTTAGAGAAGTGGTCTGTATTAATAGCCTCCAATTTGGTCAGTATTATAATTTTTTTTTTTAATTTGTAATACTGACAAAGTTGGAGGTTATAAATACAAAGCACTTCTCTAAAAGACTTTACAAAGTATAAAGCAATGCATTAAAATAGTATTACAAAGGCCTCGGCTGTTATTCATTTATTTATATATCTATAAGAAGTTACATTGGGTTTCTGAGAGTACATGGCATGATGTGTTTACATTCTTGTAAAGCCACTAGTACGCATAGCGCTTCGGGCAGGGCCTTAATCTAACAGATAATATTAAGTAGGTAATTTCTAGCAAAATTTATAGGCTAATCTATCAAAATCTATAACAATTTAAACATTTATAGTGTTAGTCCTTCAAAGATTCGTGGTAGTGACAGTTGAACAAGTTCTGGCATGATTGTTGTTGCTGTCTTGAACTTTCTCCAAAGCGGAAAATCATTGATGTGTTTTTGAAGTGAAGTTTCCATATTAGGACACAGTAGGCCAGATGGGACCACAACAGAGACTCGTACAGTTCAATATTCAATGTTGTTCGTTTAAGTCAATGATTCGTTTAACTATTCTTAAGGATTGTTTTCATATTAACTGTGAGTCCCAGATGTTCAATGGCTGGTACATCATAACTCCTAGGTAATATTGACTTAAATTTACCAGAGGGCCACCATTTCTCCATAGTGCCCTCTACGGCAACAGGAAGCCGGCGGCTTGTCAAAGGTTCCCCTACGGTTCCTGAGGAGTTTGTCTATCTGTATTTTAAGGGCGCAAACTGCTGCATTATGACATTAAAGGTAGTTTGATAATATGCACAACGTGTCTTGTAGCTAAGGTAATGGTGACTTGTAATGTTTAGCAACAAGTCGCCCTAGATTGTTTAGTGTGTTGACGACGACATTTCGATCCTGGACCATTCTCAAGTCGACTTGTGAATGGTCCAGGACGGACCGAAACGTCGTCATCCCTTCACCTGCTAGTGTGTGGTCTGGTCAAACTACTTCAGCCACGTTATTGTGACTCATCGCCTGCACTTAGTATGTTAACGACTGGGGCGATGGAGTGGTCATATCAGGATGGCAATTGTGCAAATAAGTGTGGAAGATAATTGTTTCCATCTTGTTTACTCTGCGATATGAAATGGTTTCACCTGTAAATGGTAATTTTTAACAATGTAATCACTAGGCTTCTAACGTTGGTTTGGTGCTCAGAGACCATATTCTGTACTTAAGAGGTTTTAAGCATGTTATTAATATAATTTAGGCCAATAAACAGCTAAATAAATTAATAATACACAGTACGTTTATCTAAGGTTAGCAAAAGGTTTGTTTTTAGTGGAAGACCCTAATAAGATAATGTGTTTCTATGTAACTTTAAAAGAACATTGATGCTTAACCATAGCCTCATGAGTCAGAGACAAAAATGTACTCCGTTAGGCTATTGCAGTCTTATCAGTCTTGCCTACTCGCTATTGTTGATACAATCTGTTATTAATCTCCATTGCAATTACACCTTTTCCAGTGATTGGTTCCAGTGTTCTTGAAATTCATAATTGTATTTTCCTACTCGATTGTATTTGAAATAAACTTTATACTTACCCTGGTGCTACATAGCCTTCCCGGTTTGGTGCATTCTTTTGATAATTACTTACTTATACTTGCCCTAAATATATGTAAAAAATATTTTTTCAGGAGTGTGGCCCGTGTGGACAAGTGTTGGATCAGAGGAGTCAAGGTAAAGTGCTTATTTAACAACTAGTTCTGGGGAGGAGCGGGTGGAACTAGATGGACGTAGTCAACTTCACATTCTTGTTACACTAACACTGGTTTGTGCCTCGGAGAGGCTGCAGGATCCAGTAAGTTCAGTAGAACTTCGGTTTCAACTCCTTTTGACCATGTCGTAGCTCAGTCGATTACGGCAGCGTCTGGGATGCTCTCGGACGCAGGTTCGAATCCTCGTCCCGGCCCTTGTGGATTTGTACACTCTTGTTAGCAGGCTGAGAGCTTTTCTTTCCCATAGATTTATTTAAAGAAGAGTTAGCAATAAGTCGGCTGGGTTTATTAACGTATTGTTTTTAGGCCCCATTTACATTATGCCGTTCAGTTTTGGTCGCCATACTAAAGAATGGACATAATTCACTTGAACACGTCAGTTAGGATGACAAAGTTAATCCCGCAAATTAGAAAGCTTCCGTATGAAGAGATGTTGGAAAAACCTTAACGTGACATGATTGAAGTGTACAAGTAGATGAATGGGCATAACAAGGAAGCTATTGATAAGGCTTTAAATGAAGATAAGTTTAGATTTAGGAAATACCTGGGTAAATACTGGTTTGGTAACCGGGTTGTGGATTTGCGGAACAAATTACTGGATCATGTGCAGACGACGAGTCACAATAACGTGGCTGAAGTATGTTGACCAGACCACACACTAGAAGGTGAAGGGACAACGACGTTTCGGTCCGTCCTGGACCATTCTCAAGTCTATTGTGGATCATACTACTGGATCACTGGATCAGTTTCTTGACTTACGTTCTACTAGTTTACACTCGGAACGCGACTCTCCAATCAGTTTACATCTGTATCCTCAATTGCTGCTAGGTGATCAAGGGCAAACATTTAACCTTGAATGTTTAATCCAAACCAAATGATGGGTAGCAAAGATGTATGGTAAGGTAAAAGTTGGGTGGCGAGGCAAGTTTTGGGGTGGTGAAGACTTAGAATATTGTTCAATGTGGGTGACAAAGACTTGCTGTGAAGAGTAGGTAAAGAATAAATTGAGAGATAGGAGAATTATCTTAAGATTAGGCTTGGACTGGCTGGCATATGCATTATATATCATTAATGCATACGCCAGGGGGGGGGGGGGGATGGGAGTTCTCCCCAAAGGCATAAACTGCTAGGTCAGGTAATCCACAAACCCATATCCAATGACTCCAAGGTCATGGGAAGCTTGACCTTCCCCTGAAGTTGCACCCACCGTTATATCTGTCTGTATGGCCTGTTTTGCCGCAGTTTGCACAGTGTGCTTCATTATGGCAGGCGAGGCGACTGTGCCCCAATAGATAACAAGCGTAACATCGTTACACAGGGAAGTTGTAGGGCTGGACCTGATACGAGGTTCTGTGTAGTACCACCCGATCAGGGAGGGGCCCATCGAACTTTACACAGACCATGGATGTCGGGTTTGCTGCTCCGCGAATCCCGGTAACTTCCAATAATCCCGCTGATGCACCCCCTAACACATGCAGAGCGGTCTGGATGTTATCCACATCAACACTCTGGTCATTGGGCCAATCTTCCCATACCGGGCCCGAGACTGCTCCTGCGACAATACCTGTCGGCACCTGACGGGCCAGTCCCCCAACTTAATAATGTCGGATACACGGATGTGTGATAGAGCCTCCTTTTTGATGTGTAGCTTCAGTGCTGCACCCCTACCCAGGGTACACGCGGTCTCAGGCAGGCAATGTGGCCACAATACCGAAGCCTCAATTGCTGCACCTAAGGTACGAGGATTTGCAACCACGCACTGAGCTGATTCTGACTGGATTAGGACAACCACAAACGAGGAATGAGGTACCACAGGAGAAAGGTCTTCTGAAGGCAAAGACATTCTCTTAGCATCTCGCTTTGGCGCAGCATCAGCCGACTCATTTTCCAGCAGACGTTTTCCTCTCTGGAACTTGCTGTCAACGTACATGGCGCCCCCGCTCGGGGAGGCGTCCATTAGTGAGGCTCCGGCCTCCCCCGGGGCTGTGAGCCCCTGGGTAGCTGCAGTGAGCACACACTGGCCCAAAAAAGCCATCTGAATTCAAAGATGAGTCCCAGGCGAGGTGTGGAAAGAAAGTCCAGCCAGGGGCGTTCAATCTGCGCGCCGAGATGGCCGACCTTCGGGCGGGAATCTCCTCCACAACCAAATCTTTAGTGTGGACCCCCTCCCCGCTCAGCTCGTTGTTGCCCTTGTGGGGGCTTAGTGGGCGGCTGCCAGAGTGTGATGCTCCTTGGGACAGTCCTCTGTCCTTTTCTAGCCTTGTGCTCCTGCTGCCGTCCTCTCCAATTCTGCTGGGCACCTTTTCCTTTTCCTTCTGTTTCGTTTTTCTCCCCCCTCTTCTCCTATCTGCTTGCCGTTTCCTGCCGACCTTTTGCTTGTTCTGGTTCTTCCCTTGGACTACTACTATTTTGACGCCCGGGTGCTTGAGGAGGCATACTCTTGCACCCGTAGAACTGTAGTACCCGACGTCGAGAGCGAGGGGAACCTTTTATTGTCAATCCTCCTTTCGTCACTGAACCCGATCTCGACGGACTGTCGGTTTCTTAAGGTGGCGTTTGTGGGGCGTATACTTACGACGCACACCTAGGAGGCCCCGGCAAGATCGGCGATAGCTTCTTGTTGGGTGTCCTGCCTCTAACTGTGGCTCCATGGTGGGTGTGGGGGCACATTCGTGAATGAATTCTTCTTTTCGTCATGATGATAAACCCTGTTTCGACTGCTTCTGGTTTACCTTCTCAGGCTCGTGGGGTGGGCGACCAAGCCCCCGAGTCGGTCCGTATTGGATGACCGGGCTCTGTAGCCTCCGCTGCATTGGGCCCCGACCTTGCTCCTCCTTTGGCTTCTCTGACTCCTTCCCCTGGCTCCCCTCCCTCCTCTGTGGTTGGGTCAAGCCCCAAGCCCCCAGTGGTGACTACCTCGTCCCCTGGCGCGGCTCCTTCTCTAGTTGTAACTACTGCGCCTTTTAACCCCTCTCTCTCTGGGGGTTCTCACCACCGCCCTCGCTCGATTCCTTCCAGTTCTGCTACCTATCAAGCCTTGTTTGGTCCCGCTTCGTGGGCCAAATATTTTGATCTCCTCCCTCTTGATTCTGCGCCTCCTGACGATTTCTCCCTCCATCGACATCTCGTTGATTCCGTGGATGCCTCTGTTACCTCCAACCCCACTCGTCTCGGTACATGTGTCGTTGCTGCTCCTTCTCAGGATGCTGCTTCCCGCTTGGCTGCCTTATCCTGCCTTGGCGAGACCCCTGTTCGGGTCTCGAAGAACGCTCAGTTGAATGCCAGTGTTGGCACTATTCTGCTCCCGCCCCATGTTGCGACCGGTGTTCGGGACCTGCGCGACTGCCACGACGATATTCGACATATCCTCACTGCCCAGGGCCATTCTATTCTCCAGGTGGACACGTTTACTCGTCCCCCTCGTGGTAGTCGCCGTCAACCCCTCCGGGTTGTGAAGATTACCTTTGATGGTAGGACCCTTCCGCCCTCTGTCATTCTTGCTGGTGCCAGGTGCTCTGTCCAGGAGTATATTCCTTCTCCTCGGCTCTGCAACAAGTGCTGGAGGTTTGGGCATGGTGCCCTCCGCTGCTCTGGGACTGTCTCTCTCTGTCCTTTGTGTGGTGGCGAAGGTCACTCTAAGTCGGAGTGCACTTCTCCCCAGGCTCGTTGCCTCAACTGCGGTGAGGCCCATCCTACCTTCTCCCGCGCGTGTGTCCATTACAAGCTTGAGGCGGCCGTCCTTAACCTGAAGCACCGGGAGCGTTTATCTTTTCCTGAGGCGAGGCGCCAGGTTCGCTGGCTCCCGCCTTATGCTAATATCTCTTATGCTCGCGTGTTGCGCTCTTCCTCTCCTCGTCCTTCCCGCCTTCCTCAGACTCACAACCGTTTCCGGGCCTTGGACCCTGATGCGCCCACTGCCCCCTCCTCTGTTCCTTTGGGTTCTCTCCCAAAGGATCCTCCTCCTGGTCCTCTGTCTGGGGTTCCCCTTCCTTCTACCCGGTCTGTCGTGTCTCCTGTGTCTTCTTCCTCGTCTCCCTCCGTTCCTCCTTCCCATCCTTCCCCTCCGTCTCTTGACTCTCCCCACCGCCTGTCGGTGCGGGCTGATGTCCATCGCTCTCCAAACGGCTGTCATGTGTGCTCTCGTTCAGCTTCTCCTGTTGAGACACTAGAATCCGTTGCCCAGTACGTGGTTGCTGGGACACCGGTCTCTTTACGTCAGAAGCGTAAACCTGGCTCCTCTCCTTCCTCCTCCCCAGCAGGTAAGAAGGTTTCGCTTTCTTCCTCGGCCCCTACTTCTGCCTCTCTCGCTCCTTCCCCTCCCATTTCGGTGGTTGCGCCCCCTGTTCCTGCTATGGAGGTTTCTTTAGCCCCCGCTTCCCTCTCAGTTGCTGCCCTTGCTGAGGTACGCTCCCCTCTTTCTACCCCTCCTCTTCCTGCTGCTGTCCTTGACTGCTCCTCTCCGTTGTCTCCTCCTCCTCCTCCTCCTCCGGACCCCGCCCGTCCACCTCTGATCTGTTCTCCCATTTCCTTCCCTCCGTCTTTGCTCAGTTTACCCATGCCCCCTAACCCTGACTTTGCTGACCCTGATCCCAACCCTGATATTCTTTAAAGTGCTCTGTTGCTCTTTCGCCTTTGTTTCTTCCTTGTTCTCTGTTTTTGTCCTTTCTCTTCTCGTCGTTGTCCATTCTTCAATGGAACGTTCGAGGTTATTACGCTAATTTCCTCGAACTCCAACTTTTGATTTCGCGGTTTTCACCCCTTTGTGTCTGTCTCCAGGAGCCGATGCTTGGTGCTCGTCCTGGTCGTTTTCGTGGCTATTCCTTTCTCTCCTCCCCCCCCCCCCCAGCTGTTGCTGGGGCTTCTAATTCTTCTACTCTTTTGATTCGTGCTGATGTTCCCTTTGTTCCTTTACTTTTTCCTTCACCTCTCCATTGTTCTGCTGATCGTGTCTTTGTGGGGAAATGGTACACTGTTTGTTCCATTTATCTCCCCCCGAGTGTCCCGCTTTCTCTCCTTGATTTGAAACACCTAGACTCCTTACTGGAGCCTGTGCTCCTGCTGGGTGACTTCAATTGTCGTCATTCTCTTTGGGGTGGCGTTCTGACGAATACCCGGGGTCGCCTTCTTGAGCCGTTTCTCCTCTCTTCTTCCCTGTCTCTTCTGAATTCTGGTGAGCCCACTCATTTGGACTCTCGGACTCGCACCCTTTCTTGTCTTGATCTTTCTCTCTGCTCTTCTTCTCTTCACTTAAATTTCACGTGGCAGGTTCTTGATGACCTCCATGGAAGTGATCATTTCCCCATCCTTGTTTCCTTTTTCTCTTTTCGCCCTTCCCTCTCTTTCCCTAGGTGGCAGTTTGCTAAGGCGGACTGGACCCTATTTACCCTCAGTGCTGCTCTCTCTGACCTCTCCCTTCTGCCTCTCTCTCGCGCTCTCCTCCTTTTTCATGACACTGTCTTCAACGCTGCCCTCCGCTCTATCCCTCGCTCTTCCTCCCGGGGTCCACGGAAGTGCGTTCCCTGGTGGAATGCGAACTGTGCTCGGGCTGTCCGCTGTAAGCGTGCAGCCTGGAAGAGGCACCGCCGTAGGCAGACGACCGATTCTTTTCTTTTCTTTCGGAAAGCGAGTGCGGTGGCCCGTAGGGCCATCCGTACGGCTAAACGTGAATGTTGGGCATCTTATGTCTCAACAATTACGTCCGAAACTCCTCTGGCCCAGATCTGGAAGCGTATCCGCAAGATAGCGGGTAAATTCGTTCCCGATGTTTCACCGGTCCTTCACCTCCATGATACTCTTGTGGCGGACCCGTTGCAGGTCGCTTCCGAACTGGGTTCCCACTTTTCTTCTGTTAGCTCTGGTCTTCATCTTCCCCAGTCTTTTCTTCTTCGTAAACCTGTTCTTGAGTCTCGTCCTTTAGATTTCTGCACTCGTCTTCAACTTCCCTATAATGATCCCTTCTCTCTCTCTGAACTTCGTTCTGCCCTGGCCCTCTGCGGTTCTACGGCGGCGGGCTCCGATGGTATTCATTATGAGATGCTTCGCCATCTCCCTCCGTGCACGTCTCAGTATTTACTGAGTCTGTATAATCGGATCTGGGAGTCGTCGTCAGTCCCTGAGGACTGGCTCGATGCCGTTGTCTTCCCTATTCGCAAACCGGGGTCTCTGGGTACTTCCCCTAAGGACTTTCGCCCTATTGCTCTCACAAGTTGTGTCTGCAAACTCTTTGAAGGTATGGTTAACGTTCGTCTGATGTGGTTCCTGGAACACCATCACCTCCTCTCCCCTTCTTAATTTGGTTTCCGCAAGTGCCGCAGCACGACAGATGTCCTGGTGAACTTGGAGGTCTATATTCGTACTGCTTTTGTTGCGAAGACCTCCGTTGTTGCCGTCCTTTTTGACCTGGAAAAGGCTTACAACACCACTTGGCGATATCATATTCTATCTCAACTTCATTCTTTTGGCCTTCGTGGTCGTCTCCCTCTCTTTCTCCGCAGCTTCCTCTCTCGTCGTTCCTTTCGGGTGCGCCTTGGTACCGCGCTCTCTGCCTCTTTTCAGCAATATGAAGGTGTGCCCCAGGGTAGTGTTCTGAGCACTACTCTTTTTCTGGTTGCCCTCAATGGTCTTCTTTCCTCTCTTCCTTCTGGTGTCTTCTCCGCTCTCTATGTCGATGATCTTACCCTTTGCGGTCAGGGTGATGATTCGCCTCTCCTTCAGCGCCGGCTTCAACTTGCAATTGATGCCGTGTCGTCTTGGGCCACCGATCATGGCTTCAAGTTCTCTACTTCTAAGACTTGTGCCATGACTTTTACTCGGAAACGGGTTGTTCTTCGTCCCTCTTTGTCACTTTATGATCATCCCCTTGAATACAAAGAATCCGCAAAGCTTTTGGGGTTATTCCTTGACACTCGTTTGTCTTGGTCTCCCCATATCTCTTACCTTCGTGTTGAGTGCTCTAAGGCCCTTACCCTCCTTCGGGTCTAGTCCCATACTTCTTGGGGAGCGGATAGGCGCACTCTCCTTGCTTTACATTCCTCTCTCGTCCTGTCTAAGCTTGATTATGGTTGCCCTGCTTACTCGTCTGCTTCTCCTACTCTTCGCCGTCTTGATGCTTTGCACCATACTGGGTTGCGCCTCAGTTCTGGTGCCTTTCGTTCGACTCCCATCCTTAGCCTGTATGTTCACGCTGGCTTCCTGTCTCTCCAGGACCGCCGTGATCGCTACTGTCTTCGCTATCTTGCGCGGTCCTTACAACATCCTTCCTCTCGCCTCTGTCGTGCTTTAACTTTTACCCCTCCTGCGGTTTCTGTTCCTCTTCATCAGCTCCCTCTTTCTGTCCGGTTATCTCGCCTGCAGGATTCTCTTTCCGTTCGTATTTCTAATGTTTCTCCTCGTGTTGTTCCTTCTTTGCCCCCGTGGAGAGTTCCTCTTCCGCGGTTTTGTACTTCCTTGACCCGTATCACTAAAGCTTTTACCCCTCTCACGGTTCTAAAATGCCTTTTCCTTGAGCACTTTTCTTCTCACTCCCGCTCCGTTTCTGTCTTCACCGATGGGTCTAAGTCGGCGGACGGTGTTGGCTACTCTGTTGTTTTTCCTGATCGCACTTATATGTGTCGCTTACCTCCGGAGACTAGCATCTTTACAGCGGAACTTTATGCTATTCTCTATGCTCTTCGTCTCCTGCTTTCTCGTTGTCAGTCTTCCTTTGTAGTTGTTGTTGACTCTCGTAGTGCCCTCATGGCTCTCGGGTCCTTTAATCTGGTTCATCCAGTAGTTGTCGAGATCCAACATTGGCTGTTTCTTGTTCACAGTAAATTTAAGTCGGTTGAGTTTTGTTGGGTTCCCAGCCATATTGGTGTGTCTTTAAATGAGCGTGCGGATGCTGCCGCCAAGGAAGCTGTCCGCTCTTGTCCCATCTCTCGTAAAGGCGTTCCGTATTCCGACTTTTACCCAGTTATCCATTCCTCAGTCCTTACCCCGTTGGCAGGCTTCTTGGTTGTCTGTTTCTGGTAACAAGCTACGTACTCTTAAATGTTGTGTTTCCTCGTGGCCGTCCTCCTTCCACCGTAACCGGCGGTGGGAAACAGCTCTGGCGAGGTTGCGTAGTGGCCATACTCGCTTAACCCATGGTCACTTGATGGAGCGCAGCCCTGCTCCTTATTGTCCTAGTTGCATTGTCCCTCTTACGGACGTGCATGTCCTTCTTGAATGTCCTGACTTCCAGGACGAGCGTGTCTTGCTTTCCGACCGTCCCTCGCGGTCACTTGTCCCTCGATAGAATTCTTGGTGACTCGGATACTTTTGATATCGTTCGCCTTATGCGTTTTTGTTCTCGTATTGGCATCCTTGGTGATATTTAGCGCCCTCTGATTATTTTGCGCATTTGATGGTGCTACATAGCCTTCTCGGTTTGGTGCCTTCTTTTGATAATTACTTACTTACTTCCTTATTCGTCAGCCTACTTCCAGCTGGAAATGTGGACGAGAGCACAGTTGACGGCCCATCAGGTTATCTTGAGGTGCTTCCGGGGCTTAGCGTCCCCGCGGCCCGGTCCTAGACCAGGCCTCCTTTTTGTTACACATCACCAGGAAGCAGCCCCGTAGCAGCTGTAACTCCCAGGTACCTATTTACTGCTAGGTGAATAGGGGCATCAGGGTGTAAGAAACTCTGCCCATTTATTTCCGCCTCCACCGGGGATCGAACCCGGAACCTCAGGACTACGAATCCCGAGCGCTGTCCACTCAGCTGTCAGGCGCCAACTGCGTCGGGGTCGAGGACAGCTCGCCAATATATGTCAAGGCACTCACTATTAGCATTAAGGCACACTCCTATTTTGTTTTCCTTAGTGTTGACTGTAGTGTGACTGCCACCATTCTAGTCCCAGACAGTTACGCTTAAATTCAATTCATTTACAAATTATTTGTATATTACGTACCTTAATTACCGACGTTATCGTGATAGGTTAGATTAGGAGAGTTAAGTCGCTTAGGTTAGTTTGGCTCTGCTCGAATTGATTACACTCCCAAAAATTTTCATGTATAATGAAACTCTAAACCACATCATTTCATGTTTAAAAATGTATGAAAATTCAACTTTCAGCAAAATTCTGCTTGCTAGGCAACTCCCGCTATTAGGCACGACATATATACAAACAGAATAGATAATAACTGTACGGTTTATTTATCGTACACAGGTGGAACCTTCATGGGAATATGGATGGGTATATCATGGGTATATGTATCTACACCTTCATGAGTGTAGATGGATGAGTAGGAAAATGGGTCAAGCACGCGCACTGGGTCAAGCACGAACGCTGAGTCAAGTGCACACACACTTCCATCTGTTTACGTACATTCATTCACACAGGTGCTCAAATACAGAAAGAAAAAAACACCGATGGAAAACAAAGAATACACTTAGTTTCTCTCAGGGAGGCTCACATCCACACTGAAATCTCCGGCCATACTAGCGAGCTCCCTCGCTCCATCTCTCACTAACGTAACTATACATCTGCGTTATCAGCGGGAACTTCCAACAGGGCTCGTTATCTTGTCCCAGATCGCTGACCCGCCAAGGCAGATGCCAACTTGCCTCAACACTACACAAATTTCTGCTCATTTGTAGCACAGGGAACGTGAGGGGCGAATGTAACTCAAAGTCGCTGCACGATTTTTCTTAAGTCTCTTGAAGAGGGACTTAAGAAAATCTGTCTTCGTGAATTTTGAAAGATGGTCGTAATTCGCAGCTCTTGTAAAGTTTCGTCTCTTAGTGTGGAGTGAACGGAGATATGATCTCCAGTGTGAAGCTACCATCAAGGGACGAGAATGTAGACATTTAGTTACTCTGAACTGGATAACAATGTTAAAGAACGTTCATTGAGCCAATAAAATACATCTCGAGGGGATAGAGTAGCTTAGGCAATTTCTACCACCTCATAACACTTTTGTATCAGTATAAACATTTAATTATTAACTTGGTACAAAATAGAAGTAAAACTTGGTGATTGGTAGACATAAATAACATGAAAGTCCGCCCCCCCCCCTTCTAACAAAAACAGTTAGTCTTAATGATCATAACTCACGCTCACCTTATAATCTCAAAAATTATAAGCTAACTCTGCAATTTATTTCTCCAAGGGTGCCCTTCTACTTGAGGTTAATGTAATGTTGAGTTTGCTCAAATTATGCTCCATATTGCATATTATGTGTGTACTCCTGTGGTATATATATGTATTTCTTTTTAAATAATTAACCCGTCAACGTCAACTGTGGTGGTCAGTTTATCATTTTATTTTTACGTTGCCGTTGCCTGACGATGCCGGCTCTGTGGCGAGCAGTGGTGCCCTGACTTATGTCAGTGTCCATGGTGCGCCCCTGGAGTTCCCTGATGACCTCCTCCGGCGTTACTTCGGGGGTTTTGGTACTGTTGTCAGCGTGCGGGTGAACACGCTCTCCTCGGGGCGGTATGCTGGGAGGCGTACAAACATTTGCACGTTGGGGATGCGCCTGCGGTCGGATATACCTTCTTCTGTCCGGCTTATGGGGTACTACGTCCGGGTGTATTATGCCCGGCAGCCTCGTACTGGTTTCCGGTGTGGCCTGTTGGGGCATCAGGCTGCCGGGTGCTCTGCGGCCCCTGCAGCTCCTGTCAACTTGTTCCGCGACGAGGATTTCCCGCCGCTCCCTCTGGCGGCAGTCTCCGGTGATGTTGATGAGGTGGTGCGCGTCCTGTCTGCTGCTGCAGCTTCCCCGGCGGCGCCTGCCATTCCTCCGGTGGGGGCGAGTGGCGACTTCTCGCCTCAAGAGTTCTACCATCTGGGTCCCCAGTTTGCAGGTGTTTGTTGCCCCGGTTCCAGATGTTATGGCGTCCCCGGTGGATGGACGAGACCCTTGGCAATGGGTGCTCTGGGAGGCGTTCAATGTGAGGTTCCCGCGGGCCAAGTTCCCGGGCAAGTATGTGCTCTGATTTCTTGTGTGTTTGCTCTGACATGCTGTGTGTCCTTCTGGCTGTTTGTTTGCCCTGTTCTATTATGTGCTTCTGCCTCTCCCTTTGTGCGTAGCTTTGCCGTGTGGCATATTAGTTTCTAGTGCTTGGCGTCACTCGTTTCGCGTTTTGGCTTAGCATTTCGCCTTTCCTGGCTTTGCGATTTCACCCTTCACGGGTACGCCGGGGCGCATCCGATCCCACGATCGTCGTTGCCCCTAACTCAACAACGACAACACCGTAGAGGGTCCCCTCCACCTGGACTAGGTACAGGGACCTTCTACAGTGTAAGTTATTTTTGGGGGATGTATTCGGTGTATGAGGAATTTCAGTGTTAAAGCATGCCTTCCGAGTGTGTGTGTGTGTGTGAGAGAGGCGTGGTTAAGTATTTTAGAAGTGTAGAGAGAAGTGTACCACTCACAGCTTTAAAATCTCTAATACAAACAGTTGTGCAATGCATTTTAATAGGAAACATTATCCACTAGGCACCATTGCGCAATTATATTACTTGATACTATATGGATTATGCAGAACTGCTTAGAATGACCTTTAACACCTGGCTATATTGGTCATGTCATGTTAAATTTGTGCACTCTGAATGCTCAAAGACCCTTTCTTTATTCAGTGTTGTCACATACCTCATGGGGGTGTGGATAGGCAAACACTGAACCAGTTAAACTTGCCTCGTAGTACTTTCATAGCTCGGTAATTTGGAATCTGTTAAGCAGAATCTCCAAATAATTTTACCTTTAAAGTGAATTACTATTTGGGTTTAAAAGGTTCTACCGAATGAGTAAGTCGGATTAAATAGTCTAACACCAGAAATGTTATTCGGTTTGGTTGCCTAGAGCACATACAAACACTAGACATTACCAGGCAATCCAGGCTTCCTCTATACCTTACATTATGCTGTAAACATTGCCACAACCCTGTAATTTATTTATTTAAATGGCCACGGTGAGGCATACAAAACTGCAGATTATAATGTTGTTAGTTATCCACTGGGCTGAATGAAGTCCTTTGACACCTGTATCGTGCTTCAATTTACTCACTGGATCACCCTGTCACTGGACTCGTCTGTAGGAAGTATCTCAAATTATCTTGGATCATTAATAGATGACTTGGGGGGTAGAAGAGAGTTGCAGTGTTTGTCGTGGCCCTCAGTTGTTCCTGGTTTTAGAGTCGACTTAGTTTTCGAAATATTTTTGTTGGCCAGTGTTGAATTTTTTTGGAAGTGGGTATGTTTTTGTAAAGAGGGCAGGGAAAGGAGGGGGGGGGGGGGTTCTCCGAGCTTGGATACACTTATCTAAATGATTACTATGAGACTACTGTATTACTATACACCAGAGATTTATACATTAGAATAACTACCTTCTTTTCCTTAAAGTCAAAAGGTCGGTTGATTTTTTGTTCTCGGGGTTTTGTTAGTATTGTTTTTTCACTGCATCACCCCTCCGTGGTGCCTCCTTGCCGTGGTGCCTCCTTGCCGTGGTGCCTCCGTGGTGCCTCCTTGCCGTGGTGAGGGGCTCACGTACACCTCCCAGGGACCGGTGTGGGTTGCCTTTGCCCCCTCTCCTGCCCCCTCTTTGTGTGGTGTACGTGCAGAAGGGACCCACGTAGGGGCTTTGTGAGGCATCGGACCACCCGCTGGAGGGGTCGCCTGTGAGGGGCCGCCCTGAGTGGATGGTTGGGTGTCCAGGCTGGTGCGATAGGGGGACTGGGGTCTTAGCACCAGTGTGGGAGAATGAACGATGTAGTAGGACTCCCCTGTTGAAAAGGGGGAGCACCGTTGGGGCTTCCTACACTGGCCAGCGCTCGGCCTCCCTGGCTGCCCTGGTAGGTGGTATCCCTTGGTTCCAGGTCCCAAACTTTTGAAATTGTTTGCTGCATGGATGACGACACGACTTCTCTCACCCAGGCTCATGGTGTGTGCGACCAGGCCCGTGAGTCGGACCGTCCTGGAAAACCGGGATCTGTAGCCCCGGCTACAGGGCCCGGTTTAGACCCAGACCGGGCTCTTCCTCCCTGCTCCCCTCCCTCCTCTGTGGTTGTGTCGAGCCCCAAGCTTGCTGTGGTGACCGCCTCGTCCCCTTGCACGGCTCCATCTCTTATTGTGACTACTGCACCTTATGATCCGTCTCTCTCTAAAGGTTCTCATCGCTGTCCCCGCCACGGCCGCTCTCGTATGCTCCCTTCCCATACCGTGCTTTCTTTGGTCCTGCTACGTGGACTAAGTACTTTCACCTCCATCCTTTAGATTCGACTCCTCCTGACGATTTTTCCCTTCATAGGCATTTTGTAGATTCAGTAGATGTCTCTGTTACCTTCAACCCCACCTGTCTTGGTACCCGTTTCGTTGCTGCTCCTTCTCAGGATGCGGCCACCCACTTGGCCGCCTTATCCTGCATTGGTGAGACCTCTGTTCGGGTCTCCAAGAAAGCTCAGTTAAATGCCAGTGTTGGCACTATTCTCCTCCTGCACCATATTGTAACTGGTGTTAGGAATCTAAAAGACTGCCACGAGGATATCAAGCATAACCTCGAGGCCCAGGGTTATTCTGTCCTCCAGGTGGATACGTGTACTCGTCCCCCTCGTGGTAGTCGCCGTCAACCCCTCCGGGTTGTGAAGATTACCTTTGATGGTAGGACCCTTCCGCCCTCTGTCATTCTTGCTGGTGCCAGAAGCTCCGTCCAGGAGTATATTCCATCTCCTCGGCTCTGCAATAAGTGTTGGAGGTTTGGGCATGGTGCCCTCAAATGCTCTAGTCTTTTCTCCCTCTGTCCCATGTGTGGAGACGAGGGTCACTCTAAGTTGGTGTGCACTTCCCCCCAGGCCCCCCGCTGCCTCAATTACGGTGAGGCCCACCTTACCTTCTCCCACACGTGTATACGTTACAAACTTGAGGCGGCCGTCCTAAACTTGAAGCACCGGGACCGTTTGTCTTTTCCTGAGGCTCGGCGCCAAGTTCATCGTCTCCCCTCTTTCGCTGGTTTCTCCTATGCTCGCGTGGTGCGCTCTTCCTCTCCTCGTCCTTCCCACCTTCCTCAGTCTCACAACCGTTTCCAAGCCTTAGACCCGGACATGTCCACCACCACCTCCCCCGTTTCCTTCCTTTCTGTCCCGTAGGGTCCCCCTCCTGGTTCTCTGTTTAGGGTTTCCCTTCTTTCTACCCAGTCTGTCATGTCTCCTGTGTCTTCTTTCTCCTCTCCCTCTGGTCCTCCTTCCCTTCATTCTCCTCTGTCTCTTGGCTCTCCACGCCGCCTGACTGTGCCGGCCGATGTCCATCGCTCTCCTGGTGGTCGTGATGTTCGCTCTCGCTCTTCTTCTCCTCCTATTGAGACGCTAGAGTCTGTTGCCAGTACATTGGTGCTGGGACGCCAGTCTCTTTGAGTCAGAAGCAGAAACCTGGCTCCTCTCTTTCCTCCTCCCTGGTAAGTATGAAGGCTTTGCTTTCTTCTTCGCCCCAATATCTGATTTTATCGTTCCTTCCCCTCCCGCTTTGGTGGTGGAGCCCCCTGTTCCAACTGTGGAGGTTTCTTTAGCCCCCGGTTCCGTCTCAGTTTCTGCCCTTGCTGAGGTGCACTCCCCCTCTTTCTGCCCCTCCTCCTCCTCTTCCTCTTCTCCTCCTCGAGACCTTGCTCGTCCACCTCTGGTCTGCCCTCCCACTCCTTTCCCTCCTTCTATGCTCAGTTTACCCATGCCCCCTAACCCTGACTTCACTGACCCTGATCCTGTGCTTCTTTAACGTGCTGTGTTCCTTTTTCACCTTTGTTTCTTTTTTGCTCTCTGTTGCTATCCTTTCTCTTTTTGTCAATGTATATTCTTCAATGGAACATCCGTGGATATTACGCCAATTTCCTTGACCTCCCACTTCTAATTTCACAGTTTTTGCCCCTTTGTGTCTGTCTCCAGGAGCCGATGCTTGGTGCTCGTCCTGGTCGCTTCCGTGCCCCCCCCCCCCTCCCAGCTGTCGCTGGGGCCCATAACTCTTCTGCTCTCTTGATTTGCTCAGATGTTCCCTTCGTCCCCTTACTTTTTCCTCGCCTCTCCACTGTTCTGCTGACTGTGTCTTTGTGCTTAATAGTACACGGTTTGTTCCATTTATCTCCCCCCTGCTGTCCCACTTTCTCTTCCCCATTTTAAACACCTCCTGGACTCCTTGCCAGAGCCTGTGCTCCTGCTGGAAGATTTGAATTGTCGTCATGCCCTTTGGGGTGATGTGCTGACAAACACCCGGGGTCGCCTCCTTGAAACTTTCATCCTCTCTTCTTCCCTGTCCCTTTTGAATTCTCGTGAGCCCACTCATTTGGACTCTCGGACTCGCTCCATTTCCTGTCTCGATCTTTCTCTGTGCTCGTCATCCCTTTCCTTAGATTTCGGGTGACAGGTCCTTGATGACCTCCATGGCAGTGACCATTATCCTATCCTTGTTACCTTTTTCTCTTTTCACCCTCCTCTCTCCTTCCCTAGGTGGCGGTTTGCCGAGCCTGACTGGCGCCTCTTTACTCTCCGTGCTACTATTTCCGACCTCTCCATTCTGCCTCTCCCTCGCGCCCTCCTTCTTTTTCATGACATTGTCTTTGACGCTGCCCTCCGCTCTATTCCTCGCTCTTCCTCTCGGGGAACACAAAAGTGTGTTCCCTGGTCGAATGTGGACTGAGCTCAGGCTGTCCGCTGTAAGCGTGCAGCCTGGAAGAGACATTGCCGCCGGCAAACGGTTGAGTCTTTTGTTTTGTTTCGGAAGGCGAGTGCGGTGGCCCGTAGGACCACCCGTACAGCTAAATGTGCATCCTGGATGTCTTATGTCTCCACCGTTACGTCTGAAACTCCTCTACCACTGGTCTGGAAGCGTATCCGCAAGATAGCGGGTAAGTTCGTTCCCGATGTCTCGCTGGTCCTTCGCCTCCGTGGTGCTCTTGTGGCGGACCTGTTGCAGGTCGCGACCGAACTGGGTTCCCACTTTTCATCTGTTAGTTCTGGTTCTCATCTTCCCCAATCCTTCCTTTTTCGTAAGCCTATTCTTGAATCTCGTCCTTTAGATTTCTGTACTCATCTTTGCCTTCCTTATAATGATCCCCTCTCTCTCTCTCTCTCTCTCTGAGCTTCAGTCTGCCCTAGCTCTCTGCGGTTCTACGGTGGCGGGCTCCGAAGGCATTCATTATTCATTATGAAATGCTACGCCATCTCCCTCCGTGCACGTCTCAGTATTTACTGAGTCTGTACAATCAGGTCTGGGAGTCGTTGTCAGTCTCTGAGGACTGGCTCGATGCTGTTGTCCTCCCTATTTGGAAACTAGGGCCTCTCAGGTCATTCCCCAAGGACTTCCGCCCTATTGCCCTCACGAGTTGTCTCCAAGCTCTTTGAATGTATGGTTAACGTTCGTTTGATGTGGTTCTTAGAGCACTATCACCACCTCTCCCCTTCTCAATTTGGTTTTCGCAAGTGCCGCAGCACAACGGATATCCTGGTAAACTTGGAGGTCTATATTCGTACTGCTGTTCCTGCGAAGACCTCCGTTGTTGCCGTCCTTTTTGACCTGGAAAAGACTTAGACATTACCTGGCGGTATCATATTCTGTCTCAACTTCAATCTTTTGGCCTATGTGGGAATCTCCCTCTCTTCCTCCAGAGTTTCCTCTCTCGTCGTTCCTTTCGTGTGCAGCTTGGTTCCACTCTCTCTGCCTCTTTTAGGCAGTATGAGGGTGTACCCCAGGGTAGTGTTCTGAGCACTACTCTTTTTCTAGTTACCAAATTTTAAGTTTCTTTTTATACCCAACATATGCCAAGTACTGAAAGCGGCAGTGAGTCACATTTTGCACAAACTCCCCTGCAGTTTTCAAAATATTCCAAATATCAAAATTTCGAGGCCTGAGCCATATTTTGGAGCCAAATTCTGGCTCTCTGCACGTATTTGCAGTTTGATATTACGACTTTTTTATACCCAACATATGGGAAGTACTGAAACCGGCGTTTGGTCACATTTGTCCCAAACCTCCCTGCAGTTTTCAAAATATCCAAAATATCCCAATTTCGAGGCGTGAGCCATATTTTGGAGCCAAATTCTGGCTCTCTGCACGTATTCGCAGTTTGAAATTACGACTTTTTTATACCCAACATATGCGAAGTACTGAAAGCGGCGTTTGGTCACATTTGTACCAAACCTCCCTGCAGTTTTCAAAATAACCCAAACATCCCAATTTCGAGGCCTGAGCCATATTTTGGAGCCAAATTCTGGCTCTCTGCACGTATTCGAAGTTTGAAATTGCGACTTTTTTATACCCAACATATGCCAAGTTTTGAAAGCGGCGTTTGGTCATATTTGTCCCAAATTGGGATGTTTGCAATATTTTGAAAACTGCAGGGGAGTTTGTGCAAAATGTGACTCACTGCCTCGTCCAGTACTTGGCATATGTTGGGTATAAAAATTCGTAATATCAAACTGCGAATACGTGCAGAGAGCCAGAATTTGGCTCAAAAATATGGCTCAGGCCTCGAAATTGAGATATTTGGGATATTTTGAAAACTGCAGGGAGGTTTGGGACAAATGTGACCAAACGCCGCTTTCAGTACTTGGCATATGTAGGGTATAAAAAAGTCCCAATTTCAAACTTCGAATATGTGCAGAGAGCCAGAATTTGGGTCCAAAATATGGCTCAGGCCTCGATATTAGGATGTTTGGGATATTTTTAAAACTGCAGGGGAGTTTGTGCAAAATGTGATTCACTGCCTCTTTCAGTACTTGGCATATGTTGGGTATAAAAAGTCGTAATTTCAAACTGTGAATACGTGCAGAGAGCCAGAATTTGGCTCCAAAATATGGCTCAGGCCTCGAAATTGGGATGTTTGGGATATTTTGAAAACTGAAGGGGGGATTGGGACAAATGTGACTAAACACCGCTTACAGTACTTGGCATATGTTGGGTATAAAAGAGTCGTTATTTCAAACTGTGAATAAGTGCAGAGAGCCAGAATTTGGCTCCAAAATATGGCTCAGGCCTCGAAATTGGGATATTTGGGATATTTTGAAAACTGCAGGGAGGTTTGGGACAAATGTGACCAAATGCCGCTTTCAGTACTTGGCATATTTTGGGTATAAAAAGTCGTAATTTCAAACTGCGAATACGTGCAGAGAGCCTGAATTTGGCTCCAAAATATGACTCAGGCCTCAAAATTGGGATGTTTGGGATATTTTGAAAATGGCAGGGGGGATTGGGACAAATGTGACCAAACGGCGCATTCAGTACTTGGCATATGTTGGGTATAAAAAAGTCGTAATTTCAAACTGCGAATACGTGCAGAGAGCCAGAATTTGGCTCCAAAATATGGCTCAGGCCTCGAAATTGGGAAGTTTGGGATATTTTGAAAACTGCAGGGGAGTTTGTGCAAAATGTGGCTCACTGCCCCTTTCAGTACTTGGCATATGTTGGGTATAAAAAGTCGTAATTTAAAACTGCGAATACGTGCAGAGAGCCAGAATTTGGCTCCAAAATATGGTTCAGGCCTCAATATTGGGATGTTTGGGATATTTTGAAAACTGCAGGGAGGTTTGGGACAAATGTGACCATATGCCGCTTTCAGTACTTCGAATATGTTGGGTATAAAAAAGTCGCAATTTCAAAAAGCGAATAGGTGCAGAGAGCCAGAATTTGGCTCTAAAATATGGCTCAGGCCTCGAAATTGGGATGTTTGGGATATTTTGAAAACTGCAGGGGAGTTTGTGCAAAATGTGACTCACCGCCTCGTCCAGTACTTGGCATATGTTGGGTATAAAAAGTCGTAATATCAAACTGCGAATAGGTGCAGAGAGCCAAAATTTGGCTCCAAAATATGGCTCAGGCCTCGAAATTGAGATATTTGACATATTTTGAAAACTGCAAGGAAGTTTGGGACAAATGTGACCAAACGCCGCTTTCAGTACTTGGCATATGTTGGGTATAAAAAGTCGGAATTTCAAACTGCGAATAAGTGCAGAGAGCCAGAATTTTGCTCCAAAATATGGCTCAGGCCTCGAAATTGGGATATTTTGGATATTTCGAAGACTGCAGGGGAGTTTGTGCAAAATGTGACTCACTGCCGCTTTCAGTACTTGGCATATGTTGGGTATAAAAAGTCGTAATATCGAAATGCGAATACGTGCAGAGAGCCAGAATTTGTCTATAAAATATAGCTCAGGCCTCGAAATTGGGATATTTGGGATATTTTGAAAACTGCAGGGAGGTTTGGGACAAATGTGACCAAACGCCGCTTTCAGTACTTGGCATATGTTGGGTATAAAAAGTAGTAATTTCAAACTGCGAATACATGCATAGAGCCAGAATTTGGCTCTAAAATATGGCTCAGGCCTCGAAATTGGGATGTTTGGGATATTTTAAAAACTGCGGGTGGGTTTGGGACAAATATGACCAAACGCCGCTTTCAGAACTTGGCAAATGTTGGGTATAAAAAGTCGTAATTTCATAGTGCGAATACGTGCAGAGAGCCAGAATTTGGCTCCAAAATGTGAATCAGGCCATAAAATTGGGATGTTTGGGATATTTGGAAAACTGAAGGGGGGATTGGGCTAAATGTGACCAAACGCCGTTTTCAAGACTCGTCATATGTTGGGTATAAAAAAGTCGCAATTTTAAACTGCGAATATGTGCAGAGAGCCAGAATTTGGCTCCAAAATACGGCTCAGGCCTCGATATTGGGATATTTAGGATATTTCAAAAACTGAAGGGGGGTTTGGGACAAATGTGACCAAACGCCGCATTCAGTACTTGGCATATGTTGGGTATAAAAAAGTCGAAATATCAAACTGCGAATACGTGCAGAGAGCCAAAATTTGGCTCCAAAATATGGCTCAGGCCTCGAAATTGAGATATTTGGGATATTTTGAAAACTGCAAGGAAGTTTGGGACAAATGTGACCAAACGCCGCTTTCAGTACTTGGCATATGTTGGGTATAAAAAGTCGGAATTTCAAACTGCGAATAAGTGCAGAGAGCCAGAATTTTGCTCCAAAATATGGCTCAGGCCTCGAAATTGGGATATTTTGGATATTTCGAAGACTGCAGGGGAGTTTGTGCAAAATGTGACTCACTGCCGCTTTCAGTACTTGGCATATGTTGGGTATAAAAAGTCGTAATATCGAAATGCGAATACGTGCAGAGAGCCAGAATTTGTCTATAAAATATAGCTCAGGCCTCGAAATTGGGATATTTGGGATATTTTGAAAACTGCAGGGAGGTTTGGGACAAATGTGACCAAACGCCGCTTTCAGTACTTGGCATATGTTGGGTATAAAAAGTAATAATTTCAAACTGCGAATACATGCATAGAGCCAGAATTTGGCTCTAAAATATGGCTCAGGCCTCGAAATTGGGATGTTTGGGATATTTTAAAAACTGCGGGTGGGTTTGGGACAAATATGACCAAACGCCGCTTTCAGAACTTGGCAAATGTTGGGTATAAAAAGTCGTAATTTCAAAGTGCGAATACGTGCAGAGATCCAGAATTTGGCTCCAAAATGTGAATCAGGCCATAAAATTGGGATGTTTGGGATATTTGGAAAACTGAAGGGGGGATTGGGCTAAATGTGACCAAACGCCGTTTTCAAGACTTGTCATATGTTGGGTATAAAAAAGTCGCAATTTTAAACTGCGAATATGTGCAGAGAGCCAGAATTTGGCTCCAAAATACGGCTCAGGCCTCGATATTGGGATATTTAGGATATTTCAAAAACTGAAGGGGGGTTTGGGACAAATGTGACCAAACGCCGTTTTCAGTACATGGCATATGTTGGGTATAAAAATGTCGTAATTTCAAACTGCGAATACGTGCAGAGAGCCAAAATTTGGCTCCAAAATATGGCTCAGTCCTTGAAACTGGGATGTTTGGGATATTTTGAAAACTGCAGGGGGGTTTGGGACAAATGTGACCAAACGCCGCTTTCAGTACTTGGTATATGTTGGGTATAAAAAAGTCGAAATTTCAAACTGCGAATACGTGCAGAGAGCCAGAATTTGGCTCCAAAATATGGCTCAGGCCTCGAAATTGGGATGTTTGGGATATTTTGAAAACTGCAGGGGAATTTGTGCAAAATGTGACTCACCGCCGCTTTAAGTACTTGGCATATGTTGGGTATAAAATGTCGTAATATCAAACTGCGAATACGTGCAGAGATCCAGAATTTGGCTCCAAAATATGGCTCAGGCCTCGAAATTGGAATGTTTGGGATATTTTGAAAACTGCAGGGTGGGTTTGGGACAAATGTGACCAAACGCCGTTTTCAGTACTTGGCATATGTTGGGTATAAAAAAGTCATAATTTCAAACTGCGAATACGTGCAGAGAGCCAAAATTTGGCTCCAAAATATGGCTCAGTCCTTGAAACTGGGATGTTTGGGATATTTTGAAAACTGCAGGGGGGTTTGGGACAAATGTGACCAAACGCCGCTTTCAGTACTTGGCATATGTTGGGTATAAAATAGTCGATATTTCAAACTGCGAATACGTGCAGAGAGCCAGAAATTGTCTATAAAATATGGGTCAGGCCTCGATATTGGGATATTTGGGATTTTTCGAAAACTGCAGGGGAGTTTGTGCAAAATGTGACTCACTGCCGCTTTCAGGACTTGGCATATGTTGGGTATAAAAAGTAATAATTTCAAACTGCGAATACGTGCAGTGAGCCAGAATTTTGCTCAAAAATATAGCTCAGGCCTCGAAATTGGGATGTTTGGGATATTTTGAAAACTGCAGGGGGGGTTTGGGACAAATGTGACCAAACGCCGCAGATCAGTACTTGGCATATGTTGGGTATAAAAAAGTTGAAATTTCAAACTGCGAATACGTGCAGAGAGCCAGAATTTGGCTCCAAAATATGGCTCAGGCCTCGAAATTGGGATATTTAGGATATTTCGAAAACTGCAGGGGAGTTTGTTCGAAATGTGACTCACTGCCGCTTTCAGGACTCGGCATATGTTCTGTATAAAATGTCGTAATTTCAAACCGCGAATACGTGCATAGAGCCAGAATTTGGCTCCAAAATATTGCTGAGGCCTCGAAATTGGGATATTTGCGATATTTCGAGAACTGCGGGGGGGTTTGGGACAAATGTGACCAAACGCATTGGCATATGTTGGGTATAAAAAGTCGTAATTTTAAACTGCGAGTATGTGCAGAGAGCCAGAATTTTGCTCCAAAATATGGCTCAGGCCTCGAAATTGGGATGTTTGGGATATTTTGAAAACTGCGGGGGGTTTGGGACAAATGTGACCAAACGCCGCTTTCAGTACTTGCCATATGTTGGGTATAAAAAAGTAGCAATTTCAAACTGCGAATACGTGCAGAAAGCCAGAATTTGGCTCCAAAATATGGCTCAGGCCTCAAAATTGGGATATTTGGGATATTTCGAAAACAGCAGGGAAGTTTGTGCAAAATGTGACTCACTGCCACTCACAGGACTTGGTATATGTTGGGTATAAAAAGTCTTAATTTCAAACTGCGAATACGTGCATAGAGCCAGAATTTGGCTCCAAAATATGGCTCAGTCCTTGATATTGGGATTTTTGGGATATTTTGAAAACTGCAGGGAAGTTTGGGACAAATGTGACCAAACGCCGCTTTCAGTACTTGGCATATGTTGGGTATAAAAAGTCGTAATTTCAAACTGCGAATACGTGCAGAGAGCCTGAATTTGGCTCCAAAGAATGGCTCAGGCCTCGAAATTGGGATGTTTGGGATATTTTGAAAACTGCAGGGGGGATTGAGACAAATGTGACCAAACGCATTGGCATATGTTGGGTATAAAAAAGTCGTAATTTCAAAATGCAAATACGTGCATAGAGCCAGAATTTGGCTCCAAAATATGGCTCAGGCCTCGAAATTGAGATGTTTGGGATATTTTGAAAACTGCAGGGGGGATTGGGACAGATGTGACCAAACGCCGCTTTTAGTACTTGGCATATGTTGGGTATAAAAAGTCGTAATTTCAAACTGCGAATACGTGCAGAGAGCCAGACGTTGGCTCCAAAATATGACTCAGGCCTCGATATTGGGATGTTTGGGATATTTAGAAAACTGCAGGGAGGTTTGGGACAAATGTGACCAAACGCCGCTTTCAGTACTTGGCATATGTAAGGTATAAAAAAGTCGTAATTTCAAACTGCGAATACGTGCAGAGAGC
The DNA here is from genome assembly GCF_040958095.1 of Procambarus clarkii. Classification (NCBI taxonomy): domain Eukaryota; kingdom Metazoa; phylum Arthropoda; class Malacostraca; order Decapoda; family Cambaridae; genus Procambarus; species Procambarus clarkii. The sequence continues at coordinate 208,155 of NW_027189198.1, forward strand.
CAGAATTTGGCTCCAAAATATGGCTCAGGCCTCGAAATTGGGATGTTTGGGATATTTTGAAAATTGCAGGGGGGATTGAGACAAATGTGACCAAACGCATTGGCATATGTTGGGTATAAAAAGTCGTAATTTTAAACTGCGAGTATGTGCAGAGAGCCAGAATTTGGCTCCAAAATATGGCTCAGGCCTCGAAATTGGGATATTTAGGATATTTCGAAAACTGCAGGGGAGTTTGTTCGAAATGTGACTCACTGCCGCTTTCAGGACTCGGCATATGTTGGGTATAAAATGTCGTAATTTCAAACCGCGAATACGTGCATAGAACCAGAATTTAGCTCCAAAATATTGCTGAGGCCTCGAAATTGGGATGTTTGGGATATTTTGAAAACTGCAGGGGAGTTTGTTCGAAATGTGACTCACTGCCGCTTTCAGGACTCGGCATATGTTGGGTATAAAAAGTCAAAAATTCAATCTGCGAATACGTGCAGAGAGCCAGCATTTTGCTCCAAAATATGGCTCAGGCCTTGAAATTGAGATGTTTGGGATATTTTGAAAACTGCAGGGGGGATTGGGACAGATGTGACCAAACGCCGCTTTTAGTACTTGGCATATGTTGGGCATAAACAAGTCGCAATTTCAAACTGTAAATACGTGCAGAGAGCCAGCATTTTGCTCCAAAACATGGCTAAGGCCTCGAAATTGGGATATTTAGGATATTTCGAAAACTGCAGGGGAGTTTGTTCGAAATGTGACTCTCTGCCGCTTTCAGGACTCGGCATATGTTCTGTATAAAATGTCGTAATTTCAAACCGCGAATACGTGCATAGAGCCAGAATTTGGCTCCAAAATATTGCTGAGGCCTCGAAAGTGGGATATTTGGGATATTTCGAAAACTGCGGGGGGGTTTGGGACAAATGTGACCAAACGCATTGGCATATGTTGGGTATAAAAAGTCGTAATTTTAAACTGCGAGTATGTGCAGAGAGCCAGAATTTTGCTCCAAAATATGGCTCAGGCCTCGAAATTGGGATGTTTGGGATATTTTGAAAACTGCGGGGGGGTTTGGGACAAATGTGACCAAACGCCGCTTTCAGTACTTGCCATATGTTGGGTATAAAAAAGTCGCAATTTCAAACTGCGAATACGTGCAGAAAGCCAGAATTTGGCTCCAAAATATGGCTCAGGCCTCGAAATTGGGATATTTGGGATATTTCGAAAACAGCAGGGGAGTTTGTGCAAAATGTGACTCACTGCCGCTTTCAGTACTTGGCATATGTTGGGTATAAAAAGTCGTAATATCGAAATGCGAATACGTGCAGAGAGCCAGAATTTGTCTATAAAATATAGCTCAGGCCTCAAAATTGGGATATTTGGGATATTTTGAAAACTGCAGGGAGGTTTGGGACAAATGTGACCAAACGTTGCTTTCAGTACTTGGCATATGTTGGGTATAAAAAGTAGTAATTTCAAACTGCGAGTACGTGCAGAGAGCCAGAATTTGGGTCCAAAATATGGCTCAGGCTTCGAAATTGGGATATTTAGGATATTTCGAAAACTGCAGAGGAGTTTGTGCAAAATGTGACTCACTGCCACTTTCAGGACTTGGCAAATGTTGGGTATAAAAAGTCGTAATTTTAAACTGCTAATACATGCATAGAGCCAGAATTTGGCTCTAAAATATGGCTCAGGCCTCGAAATTGGGATGTTTGGGATATTTTAAAAACTGCGGGTGGGTTTGGGACAAATATGACCAAACGCCGCTTTCAGAACTTGGCAAATGTTGGGTATAAAAAGTCGTAATTTCAAAGTGCGAATACGTGCAGAGAGCCAGAATTTGGCTCCAAAATGTGAATCAGGCCATAAAATTGGGATGTTTGGGATATTTGGAAAACTGAAGGGGGGATTGGGCTAAATGTGACCAAACGCCGTTTTCAAGACTTGTCATATGTTGGGTATAAAAAAGTCGCAATTTTAAACTGCGAATATGTGCAGAGAGCCAGAATTTGGCTCCAAAATACGGCTCAGGCCTCGATATTGGGATATTTAGGATATTTCGAAAACTGAAGGGGGGTTTGGGACAAATGTGACCATACGCCGCGTTCAGTACTTGGCATATGTTGGGTATAAAAAAGTCGAAATTTCAAACTGCGAATACGTGCAGAGAGCCAGAATTTGGCTCCAAAATATGGCTCAGGCCTCGAAATTGGGATGTTTGGGATATTTTGAAAACTGCAGGGGAATTTGTGCAAAATGTGACTCACTGCCGCTTTACGTACTTGGCATATGTTGGGTATAAAAATTCGTAATATCAAACTGCGAATACGTGCAGAGATCCAGAATTTGGCTCCAAAATATGGCTCAGGCCTCGAAATTGGGATATTTAGGATATTTCGAAAACTGCAGGGGAGTTTGTTCGAAATGTGACTCACTGCCGCTTTCAGGACTCGGCATATGTTCTGTATAAAATGTCGTAATTTCAAACCGCGAATACGTGCATAGAGCCAGAATTTGGCTCCAAAATATTGCTGAGGCCTCGAAATTGGGATATTTGGGATATTTCGAGAACTGCGGGGGGGTTTGGGACAAATGTGACCAAACGCATTGGCATATGTTGGGTATAAAAAGTCGTAATTTTAAACTGCGAGTATGTGCAGAGAGCCAGAATTTTGCTCCAAAATATGGCTCAGGCCTCGAAATTGGCATGTTTGGGATATTTTGAAAACTGCGGGGGGGTTTGGGACAAATGTGACCAAACGCCGCTTTCAGTACTTGCCATATGTTGGGTATAAAAAAGTCGCAATTTCAAACTGCGAATACGTGCAGAAAGCCAGAATTTGGCTCCAAAATATGGCTCAGGCCTCGAAATTGGGATATTTGGGATATTTCGAAAACAGCAGGGAAGTTTGTGCAAAATGTGACTCACTGCCACTCACAGGACTTGGTATATGTTGGGTATAAAAAGTCTTAATTTCAAACTGCGAATACGTGCATAGAGCCAGAATTTGGCTCCAAAATATGGCTCAGTCCTTGATATTGGGATTTTTGGGATATTTTGAAAACTGCAGGGAAGTTTGGGACAAATGTGACCAAACGCCGCTTTCAGTACTTGGCATATGTTGGGTATAAAAAGTCGTAATTTCAAACTGCGAATACGTGCAGAGAGCCTGAATTTGGCTCCAAAGAATGGCTCAGGCCTCGAAATTGGGATGTTTGGGATATTTTAAAAACTGCAGGGGGGATTGAGACAAATGTGACCAAACGCATTGGCATATGTTGGGTATAAAAAAGTCGTAATTTCAAAATGCAAATACGTGCATAGAGCCAGAATTTGGCTCCAAAATATGGCTCAGGCCTCGAAATTGAGATGTTTGGGATATTTTGAAAACTGCAGGGGGGATTGGGACAGATGTGACCAAACGCCGCTTTTAGTACTTGGCATATGTTGGGTATAAAAAGTCGTAATTTCAAACTGCGAATACGTGCAGAGAGCCAGACGTTGGCTCCAAAATATGACTCAGGCCTCGATATTGGGATGTTTGGGATATTTAGAAAACTGCAGGGAGGTTTGGGACAAATGTGACCAAACGCCGCTTTCAGCACTTGGCATATGTTGGGTATATAAAGCCATAATTTCAAACTGCGAATACGTGCAGAGAGCCAGAATTTGGCTCCAAAATATGGCTCAGGCCTCGAAATTGGGATGTTTGGGATATTTTGAAAACTGCAGGGGGGATTGAGACAAATGTGACCAAACGCATTGGCATATGTTGGGTATAAAAAATTCCTAATTTCAAAATGCGAATACGTGCAGAGAGCCAGAATTTGGCTCCAAAATATGGCTCAGGCCTCGAAATTGGGATGTTTGGGATATTTTGAAAACTGCACCGGGGGTTTGGGACAAATGTGACCAAACGGCGCTTTCAGTACTTGGCATATGTAAGGTATAAAAAAGTCGTAATTTCAAACTGCGAATACGTGCAGAGAGCCAGAATTTGGCTCCAAAATATGGCTCAGGCCTCGAAATTGGGATATTTGGGATATTTCGAAAACAGCAGGGGAGTTTGTGCAAAATGTGACTCACTGCCGCTTTCAGTACTTGGCATATGTTGGGTATAAAAAGTCGTAATATCGAAATGCGAATACGTGCAGAGAGCCAGAATTTGTCTATAAAATATAGCTCAGGCTTAAAAATTGGGATATTTGGGATATTTTGAAAACTGCAGGGAGGTTTGGGACAAATGTGACCAAACGTTGCTTTCAGTACTTGGCATATGTTGGGTATAAAAAGTAGTAATTTCAAACTGCGAGTACGTGCAGAGAGCCAGAATTTGGGTCCAAAATATGGCTCAGGCTTCGAAATTGGGATATTTAGGATATTTCGAAAACTGCAGAGGAGTTTGTGCAAAATGTGACTCACTGCCACTTTCAGGACTTGGCAAATGTTGGGTATAAAAAGTCGTAATTTTAAACTGCTAATACATGCATAGAACCAGAATTTGGCTCTAAAATATGGCTCAGGCCTCGAAATTGGGATGTTTGGGATATTTTAAAAACTGCGGGTGGGTTTGGGACAAATATGACCAAACGCCGCTTTCAGAACTTGGCAAATGTTGGGTATAAAAAGTCGTAATTTCAAAGTGCGAATACGTGCAGAGAGCCAGAATTTGGCTCCAAAATGTGAATCAGGCCATAAAATTGGGATGTTTGGGATATTTGGAAAACTGAAGGGGGGATTGGGCTAAATGTGACCAAACGCCGTTTTCAAGACTTGTCATATGTTGGGTATAAAAAAGTCGCAATTTTAAACTGCGAATATGTGCAGAGAGCCAGAATTTGGCTCCAAAATACGGCTCAGGCCTCGATATTGGGATATTTAGGATATTTCGAAAACTGAAGGGGGGTTTGGGACAAATGTGACCATACGCCGCGTTCAGTACTTGGCATATGTTGGGTATAAAAAAGTCGAAATTTCAAACTGCGAATACGTGCAGAGAGCCAGAATTTGGCTCCAAAATATGGCTCAGGCCTCGAAATTGGGATGTTTGGGATATTTTGAAAACTGCAGGGGAATTTGTGCAAAATGTGACTCACTGCCGCTTTACGTACTTGGCATATGTTGGGTATAAAAAGTCGTAATATCAGACTGCGAATACGTGCAGAGATCCAGAATTTGGCTCCAAAATATGGCTCAGGCCTCGAAATTGGGATATTTAGGATATTTCGAAAACTGCAGGGGAGTTTGTTCGAAATGTGACTCACTGCCGCTTTCAGGACTCGGCATATGTTCTGTATAAAATGTCGTAATTTCAAACCGCGAATACGTGCATAGAGCCAGAATTTGGCTCCAAAATATTGCTGAGGCCTCGAAATTGGGATATTTGGGATATTTCGAGAACTGCGGGGGGGTTTGGGACAAATGTGACCAAACGCATTGGCATATGTTGGGTATAAAAAGTCGTAATTTTAAACTGCGAGTATGTGCAGAGAGCCAGAATTTTGCTCCAAAATATGGCTCAGGCCTCGAAATTGGGATGTTTGGGATATTTTGAAAACTGCGGGGGGGTTTGGGACAAATGTGACCAAACGCCGCTTTCAGTACTTGCCATATGTTGGGTATAAAAAAGTCGCAATTTCAAACTGCGAATACGTGCAGAAAGCCAGAATTTGGCTCCAAAATATGGCTCAGGCCTCGAAATTGGGATATTTGGGATATTTCGAAAACAGCAGGGATGTTTGTGCAAAATGTGACTCACTGCCACTCACAGGACTTGGTATATGTTGGGTATAAAAAGTCTTAATTTCAAACTGCGAATACGTGCATAGAGCCAGAATTTGGCTCCAAAATATGGCTCAGTCCTTGATATTGGGATTTTTGGGATATTTTGAAAACTGCAGGGAAGTTTGGGACAAATGTGACCAAACGCCGCTTTCAGTACTTGGCATATGTTGGGTATAAAAAGTCGTAATTTCAAACTGCGAATACGTGCAGAGAGCCTGAATTTGGCTCCAAAGAATGGCTCAGGCCTCGAAATTGGGATGTTTGGGATATTTTGAAAACTGCACCGGGGGTTTGGGACAAATGTGACCAAACGGCGCTTTCAGTACTTGGCATATGTAAGGTATAAAAAAGTCGTAATTTCAAACTGCGAATACGTGCAGAGAGCCAGAATTTGGCTCCAAAATATGGCTCAGGCCTCGAAATTGGGATATTTGGGATATTTCGAAAACAGCAGGGGAGTTTGTGCAAAATGTGACTCACTGCCGCTTTCAGTACTTGGCATATGTTGGGTATAAAAAGTCGTAATATCGAAATGCGAATACGTGCAGAGAGCCAGAATTTGTCTATAAAATATAGCTCAGGCTTAAAAATTGGGATATTTGGGATATTTTGAAAACTGCAGGGAGGTTTGGGACAAATGTGACCAAACGTTGCTTTCAGTACTTGGCATATGTTGGGTATAAAAAGTAGTAATTTCAAACTGCGAGTACGTGCAGAGAGCCAGAATTTGGGTCCAAAATATGGCTCAGGCTTCGAAATTGGGATATTTAGGATATTTCGAAAACTGCAGAGGAGTTTGTGCAAAATGTGACTCACTGCCACTTTCAGGACTTGGCAAATGTTGGGTATAAAAAGTCGTAATTTTAAACTGCTAATACATGCATAGAACCAGAATTTGGCTCTAAAATATGGCTCAGGCCTCGAAATTGGGATGTTTGGGATATTTTAAAAACTGCGGGTGGGTTTGGGACAAATATGACCAAACGCCGCTTTCAGAACTTGGCAAATGTTGGGTATAAAAAGTCGTAATTTCAAAGTGCGAATACGTGCAGAGAGCCAGAATTTGGCTCCAAAATGTGAATCAGGCCATAAAATTGGGATGTTTGGGATATTTGGAAAACTGAAGGGGGGATTGGGCTAAATGTGACCAAACGCCGTTTTCAAGACTTGTCATATGTTGGGTATGAAAAAGTCGCAATTTTAAACTGCGAATATGTGCAGAGAGCCAGAATTTGGCTCCAAAATACGGCTCAGGCCTCGATATTGGGATATTTAGGATATTTCGAAAACTGAAGGGGGGTTTGGGACAAATGTGACCATACGCCGCGTTCAGTACTTGGCATATGTTGGGTATAAAAAAGTCGAAATTTCAAACTGCGAATACGTGCAGAGAGCCAGAATTTGGCTCCAAAATATGGCTCAGGCCTCGAAATTGGGATGTTTGGGATATTTTGAAAACTGCAGGGGAATTTGTGCAAAATGTGACTCACTGCCGCTTTACGTACTTGGCATATGTTGGGTATAAAAAGTCGTAATATCAGACTGCGAATACGTGCAGAGATCCAGAATTTGGCTCCAAAATATGGCTCAGGCCTCGAAATTGGGATATTTAGGATATTTCGAAAACTGCAGGGGAGTTTGTTCGAAATGTGACTCACTGCCGCTTTCAGGACTCGGCATATGTTCTGTATAAAATGTCGTAATTTCAAACCGCGAATACGTGCATAGAGCCAGAATTTGGCTCCAAAATATTGCTGAGGCCTCGAAATTGGGATATTTGGGATATTTCGAGAACTGCGGGGGGGTTTGGGACAAATGTGACCAAACGCATTGGCATATGTTGGGTATAAAAAGTCGTAATTTTAAACTGCGAGTATGTGCAGAGAGCCAGAATTTTGCTCCAAAATATGGCTCAGGCCTCGAAATTGGGATGTTTGGGATATTTTGAAAACTGCGGGGGGGTTTGGGACAAATGTGACCAAACGCCGCTTTCAGTACTTGCCATATGTTGGGTATAAAAAAGTCGCAATTTCAAACTGCGAATACGTGCAGAAAGCCAGAATTTGGCTCCAAAATATGGCTCAGGCCTCGAAATTGGGATATTTGGGATATTTCGAAAACAGCAGGGATGTTTGTGCAAAATGTGACTCACTGCCACTCACAGGACTTGGTATATGTTGGGTATAAAAAGTCTTAATTTCAAACTGCGAATACGTGCATAGAGCCAGAATTTGGCTCCAAAATATGGCTCAGTCCTTGATATTGGGATTTTTGGGATATTTTGAAAACTGCAGGGAAGTTTGGGACAAATGTGACCAAACGCCGCTTTCAGTACTTGGCATATGTTGGGTATAAAAAGTCGTAATTTCAAACTGCGAATACGTGCAGAGAGCCTGAATTTGGCTCCAAAGAATGGCTCAGGCCTCGAAATTGGGATGTTTGGGATATTTTGAAAACTGCAGGGGGGATTGAGACAAATGTGACCAAACGCATTGGCATATGTTGGGTATAAAAAAGTCGTAATTTCAAAATGCAAATACGTGCATAGAGCCAGAATTTGGCTCCAAAATATGGCTCAGGCCTCGAAATTGAGATGTTTGGGATATTTTGAAAACTGCAGGGGGGATTGGGACAGATGTGACCAAACGCCGCTTTTAGTACTTGGCATATGTTGGGTATAAAAAGTCGTAATTTCAAACTGCGAATACGTGCAGAGAGCCAGACGTTGGCTCCAAAATATGACTCAGGCCTCGATATTGGGATGTTTGGGATATTTAGAAAACTGCAAGGAGGTTTGGGACAAATGTGACCAAACGCCGCTTTCCGCACTTGGCATATGTTGGGTATATAAAGCCATAATTTCAAACTGCGAATACGTGCAGAGAGCCAGAATTTGGCTCCAAAATATGGCTCAGGCCTCGAAATTGGGATGTTTGGGATATTTTGAAAACTGCAGGGGGGATTGAGACAAATGTGACCAAACGCATTGGCATATGTTGGGTATAAAAAATTCCTAATTTCAAAATGCGAATACGTGCAGAGAGCCAGAATTTGGCTCCAAAATATGGCTCAGGCCTCGAAATTGGGATGTTTGGGATATTTTGAAAACTGCACGGGGGGTTTGGGACAAATGTGACCAAACGGCGCTTTCAGTACTTGGCATATGTAAGGTATAAAAAATTCGTAATTTCAAACTGCGAATACGTGCAGAGAGCCAGAATTTTGCTCCAAACTATGGGTCAGGCCTCGAAATTAGCATGTTTAGGATATTTTGAAAGTCGCAGGCAGGTTTGGGACAAATGTGTCCAAACACCTCTTTCAGTACTTGGCATTTGTTGGGTATAAAAAGTCATAATTTCAAACTGCGAATACGTGCTGAGAGCCAGAATTTGGCTCCAAAATATGGCTCAGGGCTCGAAATTGAGATGTTTAGAATATTTTGAAAAATGCAGGGGAGTTTAGCAAAATGAGTCACTGCCACTTTCAGTACTTGGCATATGTTGGGTATAAAAAAGTCGTAATTTCAAACTGCGAGTACGTGCAGAAAGCCAGAATTTGGCTCCAAGATATGGCTCGGGCCTCGAAATTGGGATATTTGGGATATTTTGAAAACTGCAGGGGGGTTTGGGACAAATATGACCAAACGCTGCTTTCAGAACTTGGCATAAGTTGGGTATAAAAATCATAATTTCAAACTGCGAATACGTGCAGAGAGCCAGAATTTGGCTACAAAATATGGCTCAGGCCTCGAAATTTGGATGTTTGGGATATTTTGAAAACTGCAGGGGAGTTTGTGCAAAATGTGACTAACTACCACTTTCAGTACTTGGCATATGTTGGGTATGAAAATCGAAATTTCAAACCGCGAACACGTGCAGAGAGCCAGAATATTGCTCCAAAATATGGCTCAGGCCTCGAAATTGGGATATTTGGGATATTTTGAAAACTGCAGGGGGGTTTGTGCAAAATGTGACTCACTACCGCTTTCATTACTTGGCATATATTGGGTATAAAAAATCGTAATTTCAAACTGCGAATACGTGCAGAGAGCCAGAATTTGGCTCCAAAATGTGAATCAGGCCTTAAAATTGGGATGTTTGGGATATTTTGAAAACTGCAGGGGGGATTGCTCCAAATGTTACCAAACGCCGCTTTCAGTACTTACCATATGTTGGGTATAAAAAAGTCGCAATTTCAAACTGCGATTACGTGCAGAAAGCCAGAATTTGGCTCCAAAATATGGCTCAGGCCTCGAAATTGGGATATTTGGGATATTTCGAAAACAGCAGGGAAGTTTGTGCAAAATGTGACTCACTGCCACTCTCAGGACTTGGTATATGTTGGGTATAAAAAGTCTTAATTTCAAACTGCGAATACGTGCATAGAGCCAGAATTTGGCTCCAAAATATGGCTCAGTCCTTGATATTGGGATTTTTGGGATATTTTGAAAACTGCAGGGAAGTTTGGGACAAATGTGACCAAACGCCGCTTTCAGTACTTGGCATATGTTGGGTATAAAAAGTCGTAATTTCAAACTGCGAATACGTGCAGAGAGCCTGAATTTGGCTCCAAAGAATGGCTCAGGCCTCGAAATTGGGATGTTTGGGATATTTTGAAAACTGCAGGGGGGATTGAGACAAATGTGACCAAACGCATTGGCATATGTTGGGTATAAAAAAGTCGTAATTTCAAAATGCAAATACGTGCATAGAGCCAGAATTTGGCTCCAAAATATGGCTCAGGCCTCGAAATTGAGATGTTTGGGATATTTTGAAAACTGCAGGGGGGATTGGGACAGATGTGACCAAACGCCGCTTTTAGTACTTGGCATATGTTGGGTATAAAAAGTCGTAATTTCAAACTGCGAATACGTGCAGAGAGCCAGACGTTGGCTCCAAAATATGACTCAGGCCTCGATATTGGGATGTTTGGGATATTTAGAAAACTGCAGGGAGGTTTGGGACAAATGTGACCAAACGCCGCTTTCCGCACTTGGCATATGTTGGGTATATAAAGCCATAATTTCAAACTGCGAATACGTGCAGAGAGCCAGAATTTGGCTCCAAAATATGGCTCAGGCCTCGAAATTGGGATGTTTGGGATATTTTGAAAACTGCAGGGGGGATTGAGACAAATGTGACCAAACGCATTGGCATATGTTGGGTATAAAAAATTCCTAATTTCAAAATGCGAATACGTGCAGAGAGCCAGAATTTGGCTCCAAAATATGGCTCAGGCCTCGAAATTGGGATGTTTGGGATATTTTGAAAACTGCACGGGGGGTTTGGGACAAATATGACCAAACGTCGCTTTCAGTACTTTGCATATGTTGGGTATATAAAACCGTAATTTCAAACTGCGAATACGTGCAGAGAGCCAGCATTTGGCTCCAAAATATGGCTCAGGCCTTAAAATTAGCATGTTTGGGATATTTTGAAAACTGCAGGGATCTTTGGGACAAATGTGAGCAAACGCCGCTTTCAGTACTTGGCATAAGTTGGGTATAAAAAGTCGTAATTTCAAACTGCGAATACGTGCAGAGAGCCAGAATTTGGCTCCAAAATATGGCTCAGGCCTTGAAATTGAGATGTTTGGGATATTTTGAAATCTGCAGGGGGGATTGGGACAGATGTGACCAAACGCCGCTTTTAGTACTTGGCATATGTTGGGTATAAAAAGTCGTAATTGCAAACTGCGAATACGTGCAGAGAGCCAAAATTTGGCTACAAAATATGGCTCAGGCCTCGAAATTGGGATGTTTGGGATATTTTGAAAACTGCAGGGGAGTTTGCGCAAAATGTGACTCACTGCCACTTTTAGTACTTGGCATATGTTGGGTATAAAAAGTCGTAATTTCAAACTGCGAATACGTGCAGAGAGCCAGACGTGTGCTCCAAAATATGACTCAGGCCTCGATATTGGGATGTTTGAGATATTTAGAAAACTGCTGGGAGGTTTGGGACAAATGTGACCAAACGCCGCTTGCAGTACTTGGCATATGTTGGGTATATAAAGCCATAATTTCAAACTGCGAATACGTGGAGAGAGCCAGAATTTGGCTCCAAAATATGGCTCAGGCCTCGAAATTGGGATGTTTGGGATATTTTGAAAACTGCAGGGGGGATTGAGATAAATGTGACCAAACGCATTGGCATATGTTGGGTTTAAAAAAGTCCTAATTTCAAAATGCGATTACGTGCAGAGAGCCAGAATTTGGCTCTAAAATATGGCTCAGGCCTCGAAATTGGGATATTTTGGATATTTCGAAAACTGTAGGGGAGTTTGTGCAAAATGTGACTCACTGCCTCTTTCAGGACTTGGCATATGTTGGGTATAAAAATTCGTAATATCAATCTGCGAATACGTGCATAGAGCCAGAATTTGGCTCCAAAATATGGCTCAGGCCTCGAAATTGGGATGTTTGGGATATTTTGAAAACTGCTCGGGGGGTTTGGGACAAATGTGACCAAACGCCGCTTTCAGTACTTGGCATATGTAAGGTATAAAAAAGTCGTAATTTCAAACTGCGAATACGTGCAGAGAGCCAGAATTTGGCTCCAAAATATGGCTCAGGCCTCGAAATTGGGATGTTTGGGATATTTTGAAAATTGCAGGGGGGATTGAGACAAATGTGACCAAACGCATTGGCATATGGTGGGTATAAAATTCGTAATTTTAAACTGCGAGTATGTCCAGAGAGCCAGAATTTGGCTCCAAAATATGGCTCAGGCCTCGAAATTGGGATATTTAGGATATTTCGAAAACTGCAGGGGAGTTTGTTCGAAATGTGACTCACTGCCGCTTTCAGGACTCGGCATATGTTGGGTATAAAATGTCGTAATTTCAAACCGCGAATACGTGCATAGAGCCAGAATTTGGCTCCAAAATATTGCTGAGGCCTCGAAATTGGGATGTTTGGGATATTTTGAAAACTGCAGGGGGGGATTGGGACAAATGTGACCAAACGCCGCTTTCAGTACTTGGCATATGTTGTGTATAAAAATTCGTAATTTCAAACTGCGAATACGTGCTGAGAGCCAGAATTTTGCTCCAAAATATTGCTCAGGCCTCGAAATTAGGATGTTTGGGATATTTTGAAAACTGCGGGGGGGTTTGGGACAAATATGACCAAACGCCGCTTTCAGTACTTGGCATATGTTGTGTATAAAAATTCGTAATTTCAAACTGCGAATACGTGCTGAGAGCCAGAGTTTGGCTCCAAAATATAGCTCAGGCCTCGAAATAGGAATATTTGGGATATTTTGAAAACTGCAGGGGAGTTTCTGCAAAATGTGACTCTCTGCCTCTTTCAGTACTTGGCTTATGTTGGGTATAAAAAGTAGAAATTTCAAACTGCGAATACGTGCTGAGAGCCAGAATTTGACTCCAAAATATAGCTCAGGCCTCGAAATAGGAATATTTGGGATATTTTGAAAACTGCAAGGGGAGTTTCTGCAAAATGTGACTCACTGCCTCTTTCAGTACTTGGCATATGTTGGGTATAAAAATTCGTAATTTCAAACTGCGAATATGTGCAGAGAGCCAGAATTAGGCTCCAAAATATGGCTCAGGCCTCGAAATTGGGATATTTGGGATATTTCGAAAACTGCAGGGGAGTTTGTGCAAAATGTGACTCACTCCCACTTTAAGGACTTGGCATATGTTGGGTATAAAAAGTCATAAATTCAATCTGCGAATACGTGCAGAGAGCCAGCATTTTGCTCGAAAATATTGCTCAGGCCTTGAAATTGAGATGTTTGGGATATTTTGAAAACTGCAGGGGGGATTGGGACAGATGTGACCAAACGCCGCTTTTAGTACTTGGCATATGTTGGGCATAAACAAGTCGCAATTTCAAACTGCGAATATGTGCAGAGAGCCAGAATTAGGCTCCAAAACATGGCTAAGGCCTCGAAATTGGAATATTTGGGATATTTCGAAAACTGCAGGGGAGTTTGTGCAAAATGTGACTCACTGCCGCTTTCAGGACTTGGCATATGTTGGGTATAAAAATTCGTAATATCAATCTGCGAATACGTGCATAGAGCCAGAATTTGGCTCCAAAATATGGCTCAGGCCTCGAAATTAGCATGTTTAGGATATTTTGAAAGTTGCAGGGAGGTTTAGGACAAATGTGTCCAAACACCGCTTTCAGTACTTGGCATTTGTTGGGTATAAAAAGTCATAATTTCAAACTGCGAATACGAGCTGAGAGCCAGAATTTGGCTCCAAAATATGGCTCAGGGCTCGAAATTGAGATGTTTAGGATATTTTGAAAAATGCAGGGGAGTTTAGCAAAATGTGAGTCACTGCCACTTTCAGTACTTGGCATATGTTGGGTATAAAAAAGTCGTAATTTCAAACTGCGAGTACGTGCAGAAAGCCAGAATTTGGCTCGAAAATATGGCTCAGGCCTCGAAATTGGAATATTTGGGATATTTTGAAAACTGCAGGGGAGTTTGTGCAAAATGTGACTCACTGCCGCTTTCAGGACTTGGCATATGTTGGGTATAAAAATTCGTAATATCAATCTGCGAATACGTGCATAGAGCCAGAATTTGGCTCCAAAATATGGCTCAGGCCTCGAAATTGGGATGTTTGGGATATTTTGAAAACTGCTCGGGGGGTTTGGGACAAATGTGACCAAACGCCGCGTTCAGTACTTGGCATATGTTGGGCATAAAAAAAGTCGTAATTTCAAACTGCGAATACGTGCAGAGAGCAAGAATTTGGCTCCAAAATATGGTTTAGGCCTCGAAGTTGGGATGTTTGGGATATTTTGAAAACTGCAGGATAGTTTGTGCTAAATGTGACTCACTGCCGCTTTCAGTACTTGGCATATGTTGGGTATAAAAATCGTAATATCAAACTTCGAATACTTGCAGAGAGCGAAAATTTGGTTCCAAAATAAGACTCAGGCCTCGAAATTGGGATATTGGGGATATTTTGAAAACTGCAGGGGAGTTTGTGCAAAATGTGACTCGCTGCTGCTTTCAGTACCTGGAATATGTTGGGTATAAAAAGTCGTAATTTCAAACTTCGAATACGTGCAGAGAGCCAGAATTTGGCTTCAAAATATTTCTCAGGCCACGAAATTAGCATGTTTGGGATATTTTGAAAACTGCAGGGAGGTTTGGGACAAATGTGACCAAATGCCGCTTTCAGTACTTGGCATATGTTGAGTATAAAATTTGCAATTAAAAACTGCTAATACGTGCAGAGACCCAGAATTTGGCTCCAAATTATGGTTCAGGCCTCGAAATTGGGATATTTGGGATATTTCGAAAACTGCAGGGGAGTTTGTGGGAGATGTGACTCACTGCCGCTTTCAGGACTTGGCATATGTTGGGTATAAAAAGTCGTAATTTTAATCTGCGAATACGTGCATAGAGCCAGAATTTGACTCCAAAATATGGCTCAGGCCTTGAAATTGGGATGTTTGGGATATTCTGAAAACTGCAGGGAGGTTTGGGACAAAAGTGACGAAACGCCGCTTTCAGTACTTGGCATATGTTGGGTATATAAATTCATAATTTCAAACTGCGAATACGTGCAGAGAGCCAGAATTTGGCTCCAAAATATATTCAGGCCTCGAAATTAGGATATTTGGGATATTTCGAAAACTGCAGGGGAGTTTGTGCAAAATGTGACTCACTGCCGCTTTCAGTACTTGGCATATGTTGGGTACAAAAATCGTAATATCAAACTGCGAATACGTGCATAGAGCCAGAATTTGGCTCCAAAATATGGCTCATGCCTAGAAATTGGGATGTTTGGGATATTTTGAAAACTGCAGGGAGGTTTGGGACAAATGTGACCAAACGCCACTTTCAGTACTTGGCATATGTTGGGTATAAAAAGTCGTAATTTCAAACTGTGTATACGTGCAGAGAGCCAGAATTTGGCTCCAAAATATGGCTCAGGCCTCAAAATAGGGATATTTAGTATATTTCGAAAAATGCAGTGGAGTTTGTGCGAAATGTGACTCACTGCCGCTTTCAGGGCTTGGCATATGTTGGGTATAAAATATCGTAATTTCAAACCTCGAATACGTGCATAGAGCCAGAATTTGGCTCCAAAATATGGCTCAGGCCTCGAAATTGGGATGTTTGGGATATTTCGAAAACTGCTGGGGAGTTTGCGAATACGTGCAGAGAGCCAGAATTTGGCTCAAAAATATGGCTCAGGCCTCAAAATTGGGATATTTATGATATTTCGAAAATTGCAAGGGAGTTTGTGCAAAATGTGACTCACTGCCGCTTTCAGTACTTGGCATATGTTGGGTATAAAAATCGTAATATCAAACTGCGAATACGTGCAGAGAGCCAGAATTTGGCTCCAAAATATGGCTGAGGCCTCGATATTGTGATGTTTGGGATATTTTGAAAACTGCAGGGAGGTTTGGGACAAATGTAACCAAACGCCGCTTTCAGTACTTGGCATATGTTGGGTATAAGAAAGTTGTAGTTTCAAACTGCGAATACGTGCAGAGAGCCAGAATTTGGCTCCAAAATATAGCTCAGGCCTCGAAATTAGGATATTTGGGATATTTCGAAAACTGCAGGGGAGTTTGTGCAAAATGTGACTCACTGCCGCTTTCAGTACTTGGCATATGTTGGGTATAAAAATCGTAATATCAAACTGCGAATACGTGCATAGAGCCAGAATTTGGCTCCAAAATATGGCTCATGCCTCGAAATTGGGATGTTTGGGATATTTTGAAAACTGCAGGGAGGTTTGGGACAAATGTGACCAAACGCCACTTTCAGTACTTGGCATATGTTGGGTATAAAAAATTCGTAATTTCAAACTGTGTATACGTGCAGAGAGCCAGAATTTGGCTCCAAAATATGGCTCAGGCCTCAAAATAGGGATATTTAGTATATTTCGAAAAATGCAGTGGAGTTTGTGCGAAATGTGACTCACTGCCGCTTTCAGGGCTTGGCATATGTTGGGTATAAAAATCGTAATATCAAACTGCGAATACGTGCAGAGAGCCAGAATTTGGCTCCAAAATATGGCTGAGGCCTCGATATTGTGATGTTTGGGATATTTTGAAAACTGCATGGAGGTTTGGGACAAATGTAACCAAACGCCGCTTTCAGTACTTGGCATATGTTGGGTATAAAAAAGTTGTAGTTTCAAACTGCGAATACGTGCAGAGAGCCAGAATTTGGCTCCAAAATATAGCTCAGGCCTCGAAATTAGGATATTTGGGATATTTCGAAAACTGCAGGGGAGATTGTGCAAAATGTGACTCACTGCCGCTTTCAGTACTTGGCATATGTTGGGTATAAAAATCGTAATATCAAACCACGAATACGTGCATAGAGCCAGAATTTGGCTCCAAAATTTGGCTCAGGCCTCGAAATAGGGATGTTTGGGATATTTTGAAAACCACAGGGGGGGGGGGGGGGACAAATGTGACCAAACGCCGCGTTTAGTACTTGGCATATGTTGGGCATAAAAAAGTCGTAATTTCAAACAGCGAATACGTGCAGAGAGCCAGCATTTGGCTCCAAAATATGGCTCAGTCCTCGAAATTGGGATATTTGGGATATTTCGAAAACTGCAGGGGAGTTTGTGCGAAATGTGACTCTCTGCCGCTTTCAAGACTTGGCATATGTTGGGTATAAAATGTCGTAATTTCAAACCGCGAATACGTGCATAGAGCCAGAATTTGGCTCCAAAATATGGCTCAGGCCTCGAAATTGGGATGTTTGGGATATTTTGAAAACTGCAGGGGGGTTTGGGACAAATGTTACCAAACGCCGCTTTCAGTACTTGGCATATATTGGGTATAAAAAATTCGTAATTTCAAACTGCGAATACGTGCAGAGAGCCAGAGTTTGGCCCAAAATATGGCTCAGGTCTCGAAATTGGGATATTTTGAAAACTGCAGTGCAGTTTGTGTGAAATGTGTCTCACTGCCGCTTTCAGGACTTGGCATATGTTGGGTATAAAATCGTAATATTAAACTGCGAATACTTGGAGAGAGCCAGAATTTGGCTCCATAATATGGCTTAGGCCTCGATATTGGGATATTTGGGATATTTCGAAAACTGCAGGGGAGTTTGTACAAAATTTGACTCACTGCCGCTTTCAGGACTTGGCATATGTTGGATATAAAAAGTCGTAATTTCAAACTGCGAATACGTGCATAGAGCCAGAATTTGGCTGAAAAATATTGCTCTGTCCTCGAAATTGGGATGTTTGGGATATTTTGAAAACTGCAGGGGGGTTTGGGACCAAAGAGACGAAACGCCGCTTTCAGAACTTGGCATATGTTGCGTATAAAAAGTTGTAATTTCAAACTGCGAATACGTGCAGAGAGCTTGAATTTGGCTCCAAAATATGGCTCAGGCCTCGAAAGTGGGATGTTTGGGATATTTTGAAAACTGCAGGGGAGTTTGTGCAAAATGTGACTCACTGCTGCTTTCAGTACTTGGCATATGTTGGGTATAAAAAGTCGTAATTTCAAACTGCGAATACGTGCAGAGAGCCAGAATTTGGCTCGAAAATATTGCTAAGGCCTCGAAATTGGGATATTTGGGATATTTCGAAAACTGGAAGGAAGTTTGTGCAAAATGTGACTTACTGCCGCTTTCAGGAATTGGCATATGTTGGGTATAAAAAGTCGTAATTTCAATCTGCGAATACGTGCATAGAGCCAGAATTTGGCTCCAAAATATGGCTCAGGCCTCGAAATTTGGATATTTGGGATATTTCGAAAACTGCAGGGGAGTTTGTGCGAAATGTGACTCACTGCCGGTTTCAGGACTTGGCATATGTTGGGTATAAAATATCGTAATTTCAAGCCTCGAATACGTGCATAGAGCCAGAATTTGGCTCCAAAATATGGCTCAGGCCTCGAAATTGCGATGTTTGAGATATTTTGAAAACTGCAGGAGGGTTTGGGACAAAGGTTACCAAACGCCGCTTTCAGTACTTGGCATAAATTGGGTATAAAAAATTCGTAATTTCAAACTGCGAATACGTGCAGAGAGCCAGAATTTGGCTCAAAAATATGGCTCAGGCCTCAAAATTGGGATATTTATGATATTTCGAATTTTGCAGGGGAGTTTGTGCAAAATGTGACTCACTGCCGCTTTCAGTACTTGGCATATGTTGGGTATAAAAATCCTAATATCAAACTGCGAATACGTGCAGAGAGCCAGAATTTGGCTCCAAAATATGGCTGAGGCCTCGATATTGTGATGTTTGGGATATTTTGAAAACTGCAGGGAGGTTTGGGACAAATGTAACCAAACGCCGCTTTCAGTACTTGGCATATGTTGGGTATAAAAATCCTAATATCAAACTGCGTATACGTGCAGAGAGCCAGAATTTGGCTCCAAAATATGGCTCAGTCCTCGAAATTGGGATATTTGGGATATTTCGAAAACTGCAGGGGAGTTTGTGCGAAATGTGACTCACTGCCGCTTTCAGGGCTTGGCATATGTTGGGTATAAAATGTCGTCATTTCAAACCACGAATACATGCATAGAGCCAGAATTTGGCTCCAAAATTTGGCTCAGGCCTCGAAATAGGGATGTTTGGGATATTTTGAAAACTACAGTGGGGGGATTGGGACACATGTGACCAAATGCCGCGTTCAGTACTTGGCATATGTTAGGCATAAAAAAGTCGTAATTTCAAACTGCGAATACGTGCAGAGAGCCAGCATTTGGCTCCAAAATATGGCTCAGTCCTCGAAATTAGGATATTTGGGATATTTCGAAAACTGCAGGGGAGTTTGTGCGAAATGTGACTCGCTGCCGCTTTCAAGACTTGGCATATGTTGGGTATAAAATGTCGTAATTTCAAACAGCGAATACGTACATAGAGCCAGAATTAGGCCCCAAAATATGGCGCAGGCCTCAAAATTGGGATGTTTGGGATATTTTGAAAACTGCTGGGAGGTTTGGGACTAAATATAACCAAACGCCGCTTTCAACACTTGGCATATGTTGGGTATAAAAAATTCGTAATTTCATACTGCGAATACGTGCATAGAGCCAGAATTAGGCCCCAAAATATTGCTCAGTCCTCGAAATTGGGTAGTTTGGAATATTTTGAAAACTGCAGGGGGGTTTGGGACAAATATGACCAAACGCTGCTTACAGAACTTGGCATATGTTGGTTATAAAAAGTAGGAATTTCAAACTGCGAATACGTGCAGAGAGCTTGAATTTGGCTCCAAAATATGGCTCAGGCCTTGAAAGTGGGATGTATGGGATATTTTGAAAACTGCAGGGGAGTTTGAGCAAAATGTGACTCACTGCCGCTTTCAGTATTTGGCATATGTTGGGTATAAAAAGTCGTAATTTCATACTGCGAATACGTGC
The DNA here is from genome assembly GCF_040958095.1 of Procambarus clarkii. Lineage (NCBI taxonomy): Eukaryota > Metazoa > Arthropoda > Malacostraca > Decapoda > Cambaridae > Procambarus > Procambarus clarkii. The sequence goes on from NW_027189198.1 coordinate 228,282, forward strand.
AGAGAGCTTGAATTTGGCTCAAAAATATAGCTCACACCTCGAAATTGGGATGTTTGGGATATTTCGAAAACTGCAGGGGAGTTTGTGCAAAATGTGACTCACTGCCGCTTTCAGTACTTGACATATGTTGGGTATAAAAAAGTCGTAATTTCAAACTGTGAATACGTGCAGAGAGCCTGAGTTTGGCTCCAAAATATGGCTCTCGCCTCGAAATTGGGATTTTTGGGGTATTTCGAAAACTGCAGGGGAATTTGTGCAAAATGTGACTCACTGGCGCTTTCAGTACTTGACATATGTTGGGTATAAAAATCGTAATTTTAATCTGCGAATACGTGCATAGAGCCAGAATTTGGCTCCAAAATATGGCTCAGGCCTCGAAATTTGGATATTTGGGATATTTCGAAAACTGCAGGGGAGTTTGTGGGAAATGTGACTCACTGCCGCTTTCAGGACTTGGCATATGTTGGGTATAAAAATCGTAATTTTAATCTGCGAATACGTGCATAGAGCCAGAATTTGACTCCAAAATATGGCTCAGGCCTTGAAATTGGGATGTTTGGGATATTCTGAAAACTGCAGGGAGGTTTGGGACAAAAGTGACGAAACGCCGCTTTCAGTACTTGGCATATGTTGGGTATATAAATTCATAATTTCAAACTGCGAATACGTGCAGAGAGCCAGAATTTGGCTCCAAAATATAGCTCAGGCCTCGAAATTAGGATATTTGGGATATTTCGAAAACTGCAGGGGAGTTTGTGCAAAATGTGACTCACTGCCGCTTTCAGTACTTGGCATATGTTGGGTATAAAAATCGTAATATCAAACTGCGAATGCGTGCATAGAGCCAGAATTTGGCTCCAAAATATGGCTCATGCCTCGAAATTGGGATGTTTGGGATATTTTGAAAACTGCAGGGAGGTTTGGGACAAATGTGACCAAACGCCACTTTCAGTACTTGGCATATGTTGGGTATAAAAAGTCGTAATTTCAAACTGTGTATACGTGCAGAGAGCCAGAATTTGGCTCCAAAATATGGCTCAGGCCTCAAAATAGGGATATTTAGTATATTTCGAAAAATGCAGTGGAGTTTGTGCGAAATGTGACTCACTGCCGCTTTCAGGGCTTGGCATATGTTGGGTATAAAATATCGTAATTTCAAACCTCGAATACGTGCATAGAGCCTGAATTTGGCTCCAAAATATGGCTCAGGACTCGAAATTGGGATGTTTGGGATATTTCGAAAACTGCTGGGGAGTTTGCGAATACGTGCAGAGAGCCAGAATTTGGCTCAAAAATATGGCTCAGGCCTCAAAATTGGGATATTTATGATATTTCGAAAATTGCAGGGGAGTTTGTGCAAAATGTGACTCACTGCCGCTTTCAGTACTTGGCATATGTTGGGTATAAAAATCGTAATATCAAACTGCGAATACGTGCAGAGAACCAGAATTTGGCTCCAAAATATGGCTGAGGCCTCGATATTGTGATGTTTGGGATATTTTGAAAACTGCAGGGAGGTTTGGGACAAATGTAACCAAAGGCCGCTTTCAGTACTTGGCATATGTTGGGTATAAAAAAGTTGTAGTTTCAAACTGCGAATACGTGCAGAGAGCCAGAATTTGGCTCCAAAATATAGCTCAGGCCTCGAAATTAGGATATTTGGGATATTTCGAAAACTGCAGGGGAGTTTGTGCAAAATGTGACTCACTGCCGCTTTCAGTACTTGGCATATGTTGGGTATAAAAATCGTAATATCAAACTGCGAATACGTGCATAGAGCCAGAATTTGGCTCCAAAATATGGCTCATGCCTCGAAATTGGGATGTTTGGGATATTTTGAAAACTGCAGGGAGGTTTGGGACAAATGTGACCAAACGCCACTTTCAGTACTTGGCATATGTTGGGTATAAAATGTCGTAATTTCAAACCACGAATACGTGCATAGAGCCAGAATTTGGCTCCAAAATTTGGCTCAGGCCTCGAAATAGGGATGTTTGGGATATTTTGAAAACCACAGGGGGGGGGGGACAAATGTGACCAAACGCCGTGTTTAGTACTTAGCATATGTTGGGCATAAAAAAGTCGTAATTTCAAACAGCGAATACGTGCAGAGAGCCAGCATTTGGCTCCAAAATATGGCTCAGTCCTCGAAATTGGGGTATTTGGGATATTTCGAAAACTGCAGGGGAGTTTGTGCGAAATGTGACTCTCTGCCGCTTTCAAGACTTGGCATATGTTGGGTATAAAATGTCGTAATTTCAAACCGTGAATACGTGCATAGAGCCAGAATTTGGCTCCAAAATATGGCTCAGGCCTCGAAATTGGGATGTTTGGTATATTTTGAAAACTGCAGGGGGGTTTGGGACAAATGTTACCAAACGCCGCTTTCAGTACTTGGCATATATTGGGTATAAAAAATTCGTAATTTCTAACTGCGAATACGTGCAGAGAGCCAGAGTTTGGCCCAAAATATGGCTCAGGTCTCGAAATTGGGATATTTGGGATATTTTGAAAACTGCAGGGGGGTTTGGGACAAATTTGACCAAAAGCCGCTTTCAGAACTTTGCATATGTTGGGTATAAAAAGTCCTAATTTCAAACTGCGAATACGTGCAGAGTGCTTGAATTTGTCTCCAAAATATGGCTCAGGTGTCGAAATTGAGATATTTGGGATATTTCGAAAACTGCAAGGGAGTTTGTGCAAAATGTGACTCACTGCCGCTTTCAGGACTTGGCATATGTTTGAATAAATAGTCGTAATTTCAAACTGCGAATACGTGCAGAGAGCCAGAATTTGGCTCCAAAATATGGCTCATGCCTCGAAATTGGGATGTTTGGGATATTTTGAAAACTGCAGGGAGGTTTGGGACAAATGTTACCAAACGCCGCTTTCAGTACTTGGCATATGTTGGGTATATAAAGTCGTAATTTCAATCTGCGAATACGTGCAAAGAGCCAGAATTTGGCTCCCAAATATTGCTCAGGACTCGAAATTGGGATATTTGGGATATTTTGAAAACTGCAGGGGGGGGGGGGGGGTTTGGGACAAATGTGACCAAACACCGCTTTCAGTACGTGGCATATGTTGGGCATAAAAAAGTCGTAATTTCAAACTGTGAATACGTGCAGAGAGCCAGAATTTGGCTCCCAAATATTGCTCAGGCCTCGAAATTGGGATATTTGGGATATTTTGAAAACTGCAGTGCAGTTTGTGTGAAATGTGTCTCACTGCCGCTTTCAGGACTTGGCATATGTTGGGTATAAAATATCGTAATTTCAAACCGCGAATACGTGCATAGAGCCAGAATTTGGCTCCATAATATTGCTCAGGCCTCGAAATTGGGAAGTTTGTGATATTTTGAAAACTGCAGGGGGGGTTTGGGACAAATGTTACCAAACGCCGCTTTCAGTACTTGGCATATATTGGGTATAAAAAAATCGTAATTTCAAACTGCGAATACGTGGAGAGAGCCAGAGTTTGGCTCCAAAATAAGGCTCAGGCCTCGAAATTGGGATGTTTGGGATATTTCGAAAACTACAGGGGAGTTTGTGCAAAATGTGACTCACTGCCGCTTTCAGTACTTGGCATATGTTGGGTATAAAATCGTAATATTAAACTGCGAATACTTGGAGAGAGCCAGAATTTGGCTCCATAATATGGCTCAGGCCTCGATATTGGGATATTTGGGATATTTCGAAAACTGCAGGGGAGTTTGTACAAAATTTGACTCACTGCCGCTTTCAGGACTTGGCATATGTTGGGTATAAAAAGTCGTAATTTCAAACTGCGAATACGTGCATAGAGCCAGAATTTGGCTGAAAAATATTGCTCTGTCCTCGAAATTGGGATGTTTGGGATATTTTGAAAACTGCAGGGGGGTTTGGGACCAAAGAGACGAAACGCCGCTTTCAGAACTTGGCAAATGTTGCGTATAAAAAGTTGTAATTTCAAACTGCGAATACGTGCAGAGAGCTTGAATTTGGCTCCAAAATATGGCTCAGGCCTCGAAAGTGGGATGTTTGGGATATTTTGAAAACTGCAGGGGAGTTTGTGCAAAATGTGACTTACTGCCGCTTTCAGGAATTGGCATATGTTGGGTATAAAAAGTCGTAATTTCAATCTGCGAATACGTGCATAGAGCCAGAATTTGGCTCCAAAATATGGCTCAGGCCTCGAAATTTGGATATTTGGGATATTTCGAAAACTGAAGGGGAGTTTGTGCGAAATGTGACTCACTGCCGGTTTCAGGACTTGGCATATGTTGGGTATAAAATATCGTAATTTCAAGCCTCGAATACGTGCATAGAGCCAGAATTTGGCTCCAAAATATGGCTCAGGCCTCGAAATTGCGATGTTTGAGATATTTTGAAAACTGCAGGAGGGTTTGGGACAAAGGTTACCAAACGCCGCTTTCAGTACTTGGCATAAATTGGGTATAAAAAATTCGTAATTTCAAACTGCGAATACGTGCAGAGAGCCAGAATTTGGCTCAAAAATATGGCTCAGGCCTCAAAATTGGGATATTTATGATATTTCGAAACTTGCAGGGGAGTTTGTGCAAAATGTGACTCACTGCCGCTTTCAGTTCTTGGCATATGTTGGGTATAAAAATCCTAATATCAAACTGCGAATACGTGCAGAGAGCCAGAATTTGGCTCCAAAATATGGCTGAGGCCTCGATATTGTGATGTTTGGGATATTTTGAAAACTGCAGGGAGGTTTGGGACAAATGTAACCAAACGCCGCTTTCAGTACTTGGCATATGTTGGGTATAAAAAAGTCGTAGTTTCAAACTGCGTATACGTGCAGACAGCCAGAATTTGGCTCAAAAATATGGCTCAGTCCTCGAAATTGGGATATTTGGGATATTTCAAAAACTGCAGGGGAGTTTGTGCGAAATGTGACTCACTGCCGCTTTCAGGGCTTGGCATATGTTGGGTATAAAATGTCGTCATTTCAAACAACGAATACATGCATAGAGCCAGAATTTGGCTCCAAAATTTGGCTCAGGCCTCGAAATAGGGATGTTTGGGATATTTTGAAAACTACAGTGGGGGGATTGGGACAAATGTGACCAAATGCTGCGTTCAGTACTTGGCATATGTTGGGCATAAAAAAATCGTAATTTTAAACTGCGAATACGTGCAGAGAGCCAGCATTTGGCTCCAAAATATGGCTCAGTCCTCGAAATTAGGATATTTGGGATATTTCGAAAACTGCAGGGGAGTTTGTGCGAAATGTGACTCACTGCCGCTTTCAAGACTTGGCATATGTTGGGTATAAAATGTCGTAATTTCAAACCGCGAATACGTGCATAGAGCCAGAATTAGGCTCCAAAATATGGCTCAGGCCTCAAAATTGGGATGTTTGGGATATTTTGAAAACTGCTGGGAGGTTTGGGACAAATATAACCAAACGCCGCTTTCAACACTTGGCATATGTTGGGTATAAAAAATTCGTAATTTCATACTGCGAATACGTGCATAGAGCCAGAATTTGGCTCCAAAATATTGCTCAGGCCTTGAAAGTGGGATGTTTGGGATATTTTGAAAACTGCAGGGGAGTTTGAGCAAAATGTGACTCACTGCCGCTTTCAGTATTTGGCATATGTTGGGTATAAAAAGTCGTAATTTCATACTGCGAATACGTGCAGAGAGCCAGAATTTGGCTCCAAAATATGGCTCAGGCCTCAAAATTGGGATGTTTGGGATATTTCGAAAACTGCAGGGGAGTTTGTGGGAAATGTGACTCACTACCGCTTTCATTACTTGGCATATATTGGGTATAAAAAATCGTAATTTCAAACTGCGAATACGTGCATGGAGCCAGAATTTGGCTCCAAAATATTGCTCAGGCCTCGAAATTGGGATGTTTGGGATATTTTGAAAATTGCAGGGGGGTTTGGGACAAATGTGACCAAACGCCGCATTCAGTACTTGGCATACGTTGGGTATAAAAAAGTCGTAATTTCAAACTGCGAATACGTGCAGAGAGCCAGAGTTTGGCTCAAAAATATGGCTCACACCTCGAAATTGGGATGTTTGGGATATTTCGAAAACTGCAGGGGAGTTTGTGCAAAATGTGACTCACTGCCTCTTTCAGTACTTGGCATATGTTGGGTATAAAAATCGTAATATTAAACTGCGAATACGTGCAGAGAGCCAGAATTTGGCTCCAAAATATGGCTCAGGCCTCTATATGTGATGTTTGGGATATTTTGAAAACTGCAGGGAGGTTTGGGACAAATGTTACCAAACGCCGCTTTCAGTGCTTGGCATATGTTGGGTATAAAAAATTCGTAATTTCATACTGCGAATACGTGCAGAGAGCCAGAAGTTGGCTCCAAAATATGGCTCAGGCCTCGAAATTGGGATATTTGGGATATTTCGAAAACTGTAGGGGAGTTTGTGCAAAATTTGACTCACTGCCGCTTTCAGGACTTGGCATATGTTGGGTATAAAAATTCGTAATTTCAAACTGCGAATACGTGCATAGAGCCAGAATTTGGCTCCAAAATATTGCTCAGTCCTTGAAATTGGGATGTTTGGGATATTTTGAAAACTGCACGGACGGTTTGGGAAAAATGTGACCAAACGCCGCATTCAGTACTTGGCATATGTTGGGCATAAAAATGGTCGTAATTTCAAACTGCGAATACGTGCAATGAGCCAGAATTTGGCTCCAAAATATTGCTCAAGCCTCGAAATTGGGATATTTGGGATATTTCGAAAACTGCAGGGGAGTTTGTGCGAAATGTGACTCACTGCCGCTTTCAGTACTTGACATATGTTGGGTATAAAAAAGTCGTAATTTCAAACTGTGAATACGTGCAGAGAGCCTGAGTTTGGCTCCAAAATATGGCTCTCGCCTCGAAATTGGGATTTTTGGGGTATTTCGAAAACTGCAGGGGAATTTGTGCAAAATGTGACTCACTGGCGCTTTCAGTACTTGGCATATGTTGGGTATAAAAATCGTAATATCAAACTGCGAATACGTGCAGAGAGCCAGAACTTGGCTCCAAAATATGGCTCAGGCCTCGATATTGTGATGTTTGGGATATTTTGAAAACTGCAGGGAGGTTTGGGACAACTATAACCAAACGCCACTTTCAACACTTGGCATATGTTGGGTATAAAAAGTCGTAATTTCAAACTGCGAATACGTGCATAGAGCCAGAATTTGGCACCAAAATATTGCTCAGTCCTCGAAATTGGGTAGTTTGGGATATTTTGAAAACTGCAGGGGGGATTGGGACAAATATGACCAAACGCTGCTTACAGAACTTGGCATATGTTGGGTATAAAAAGTCATAATTTCAAACTGCGAATACTTGCAGAGAGCTTGAATTTGGCTCCAAAATATGGCTGAGGCCATGAAAGTGGGATGTTTGGGATATTTTGAAAACTGCAGGGGAGTTTGAGCAAAATGTGACTCACTGCCGCTTTCAGTACTTGGCATATGTTGGGTATAAAAAGTCGTAATTTCAAACTGCGAATACGTGCAGAGAGCCAGAATTTGGCTCCAAAATATGGCTAAGGCCTCGAAATTGGGATGTTTGGGATATTTTGAAAACTGCAGGGGGGGTTTGGGACAAATGTGACCAAACGCTGCTTTCAGTACTTGGCATATGTTGGGTATAAAAAAGTCGTAATTTCAAACTGCGAATACGTGCAGAGAGCCAGAATTTGGCTCCAAAATATGGCTCAGGCCTCGAAATTGGGATGTTTGGGATATTTTGAAAACTGCAGGGGAGTTTGTGCGAAATGTGACTCACTCCCGCTTTCAAGACTTGGCATATGTTGGGTATAAAAAAGTCGTAATTTCAAACTGCGAATACGTGCAGAGAGCCAGAATATGGCTCCAAAATATGGCTCAGGCCTCGAAATTGGGATATTTGGGATATTTCGAAAACTCCAGGGGAGTTTGTGCGAAATGTGACTCACTGCCGCTTTCAAGACTTGGCATATGTTGGGTATAAAATGTCGTAATTTCAAACCGCGAATACGTGCATAGAGCCAGAATTTGGCTCTAAAATATGGCTAAGGCCTCGAAATTGGGATGTTTGGGATATTTTGAAAACTGCAGGGGGGGGGGGGGTTTTGGGACAAATGTGACCAAACACCGCTTTCAGTACTTGGCATATGTTGGGTATAAAAAATTCGTAATTTCATACTGTGAATATGTGCAGAGAGCCAGAAGTTGGCTCCAAAATATGGCTCAGGCCTCGAAATTGGGATATTTGGGATATTTCGAAAACTGTAGGGGAGTTTGTGCAAAATTTGACTCACTGCTGCTTTCAGGACTTAGCATATGTTGGGTATAAAATGTCGTAATTTCAAACCGCGAATACGTGCATGGAGCCAGAATTTGGCTCCAAAATATTGCTCAGTCCTCGAAATTGGGATGTTTGGGATATTTTGAAAACTGAAGGAGGGTTTGGGACAAATATGACCAAACGCCGCTTTCAGAACTTGGCATATGTTGGGTATAAAAAGTCGTAATTTCAAACTGCGAAAACGTGCAGAGAGCTTGAATTTGGCTTTTAAAATATGGCTCAGGCCTTGAAAGTGGGATGTTTGGGATATTTTGAAAACTGCAGGGGGGGTTTGGGACAAATGTGACCAAACGCTGCTTTCAGTACTTGGCATACGTTGGGTATAAAAAAGTCGTAATTTCAAACTGCGAATACGTGCAGAGAGTCAGAGTTTGGCTCCAAAATATGGCTCACACCTCGAAATTGGGATGTTTGGGATATTTCGAAAACTGCAGGGGAGTTTGTGCAAAATGTGACTCACTGCCCCTTTCAGTACTTGGCATATGTTGGGTATAAAAATCGTAATATCAAACTGCGAATACGTGCAGAGAGCCAGAATTTGGCTCCAAAATATGGCTCAGGCCTCGATATTGTGATGTTTGGGATATTTTGAAAACTGCAGGGAGGTTTGGGACAAATGTAACCAAACGGCGCTTTCAGTACTTGGCATATGTTGGGTATAAAAAATTCGTAATTTCATACTGCGAATACGTGCAGAGAGCCAGAAGTTGGCTCCAAAATATGGCTCAGGCCTCGAAATTGGGATATTTGGGATATTTCGAAAACTGTAGGGGAGTTTGTGCAAAATTTGATTCGCCGCCGCTTTCAGGACTTGGCATATGTTGGGTATAAAAAAATCGTAATTTCAAACTGCGAATACGTGCAGAGAGCCAGAATATGGCTCCAAAATATGGCTCAGGCCTCGAAATTGGGATGTTTGGGATATTTTGAAAACTGCTGGGAGGTTTGGGACAAATATAACCAAACGCCGCTTTCAACACTTGTCATACGTTGGGTATAAAAAATTCGTAATTTCATACTGCGAATACGTGCATAGAGCCAGAATTTGGCTCCAAAATATTGCTCAGTCCTCGAAATTGGGATGTTTGGGATATTTTGATAACTGCAGGGGAGTTTGAGCAAAATGTGACTCACTGCCGCTTTCAGTTCTTGGCATATGTGGGGTATAAAAAGTCGTAATTTCAAACTGCGAATACGTGCAGAGAGCCAGAATTTGGCTCAAAAATATGGCTCACACCTCGAAATTGGGATGTTTGGGATATTTCGAAAACTGCAGGGGAGTTTGTGCAAAATGTGACTCACTGCCCCTTTCAGTACTTGGCATATGTTGGGTATAAAAATCGTAATATTAAACTGCGAATACGTGCAGAGAGCCAGAATTTGGCTCCAAAATATGGCTCAGGCCTTGATATGTGATGTTTGGGATATTTTGAAAACTGCAGGGAGGTTTGGGACAAATGTTACCAAACGCCGCTTTCAGTACTTGGCATATGTTGGGTATAAAAAATTCGTAATTTCATACTGCGTATAAAAAAGCCAGAATATGGCTCCAAAATATGGCTCAGGCCTCGAAATTGGGATATTTGGGATATTTCGAAAACTGGAAGGAAGTTTGTGCAAAATGTGACTTACTGCCGCTTTCAGGAATTGGCATATGTTGGGTATAAAAAGTCGTAATTTCAATCTGCGAATACGTGCATAGAGCCAGAATTTGGCTCCAAAATATGGCTCAGGCCTCGAAATTGCGATGTTTGAGATATTTTGAAAACTGCAGGAGGGTTTGGGACAAAGGTTACCAAACGCCGCTTTCAGTACTTGGCATAAATTGGGTATAAAAAAGTCGTAATTTCAAACTGCGAATACGTGCAGAGAGCCAGAATTTGGCTCAAAAATATGCCTCAGGCCTCAAAATTGGGATATTTATGATATTTCGAAAATTGCAGGGGAGTTTGTGCAAAATGTGACTCACTGCCGCTTTCAGTACTTGACATATGTTGGGTATAAAAATCCTAATATCAAACTGCGAATACGTGCAGAGAGCCAGAATTTGGCTCCAAAATATGGCTGAGGCCTCGATATTGTGATGTTTGGGATATTTTGAAAACTGCAGGGAGGTTTGGGACAAATGTAACCAAACGCCGATTTCAGTACTTGGCATATGTTGGGTATAAAAAAGTCGTAGTTTCAAACTGCGTATACGTGCAGAGAGCCAGAATTTGGCTCCAAAATATGGCTCAGTCCTCGAAATAGGGATGTTTGGGACATTTTGAAAACTACAGTGGGGGGATTGGGACAAATGTGACCAAATGCCGCGTTCAGTACTTGGCATATGTTGGGCATAAAAAAGTCGTAATTTCAAACTGCGAATACGTGCAGAGAGCCAGCATTTGGCTCCAAAATATGGCTCAGTCCTCGAAATTAGGATATTTGGGATATTTCGAAAACTGCAGGGGAGTTTGTGCGAAATGTGACTCACTGCCGCTTTCAAGACTTGGCATATGTTGGGTATAAAATGTCGTAATTTCAAACTGCGAATACGTGCATAGAGCCAGAATTAGGCTCCAAAATATGGCTCAGGCCTCAAAATTGGGATGTTTGGGATATTTTGAAAACTGCTGGGAGGTTTGGGACAAATATAACCAATCGCCGCTTTCAACACTTGGCATATGTTGGGTATAAAAAATTCGTAATTTCATACTGCGAATACTTGCATAGAGCCAGAATTTGGCTCCAAAATATTGCTCAGGCCTTGAAAGTGGGATGTTTGGGATATTTTGAAAACTGCAGGGGAGTTTGAGCAAAATGTGACTCACTGCCGCTTTCAGTATTTGGCATATGTTGGGTATAAAAAGTCGTAATTTCATACTGCGAATACGTGCAGAGAGCCAGAATTTGGCTCCAAAATATGGCTCAGGCCTCAAAATTGGGATGTTTGGGATATTTTGAAAACTGCAGGGGGGTTTGGGACAAATGTGATCAAACGGCGCTTTCAGTACTTGGCATACGTTGGGTATAAAAAAGTCGTAATTTCAAACTGCGAATACGTGCAGAGAGCCAGAGTTTGGCTCAAAAATATGGCTCACACCTCGAAATTGGGATGTTTGGGATATTTCGAAAACTGCAGGGGAGTTTGTGCAAAATGTGACTCACTGCCCCTTTCAGTACTTGGCATATGTTGGGTATAAAAATCGTAATATTAAACTGCGAATACGTGCAGAGAGCCAGAATTTGGCTCCAAAATATGGCTCAGGCCTTGATATGTGATGTTTGGGATATTTTGAAAACTGCAGGGAGGTTTGGGACAAATGTTACCAAACGCCGCTTTCAGTACTTGGCATATGTTGGGTATAAAAAATTCGTAATTTCATACTGCGAATACGTGCAGAGAGCCAGAAGTTGGCTCCAAAATATGGCTCAGGCCTCGAAATTGGGATATTTGGGATATTTTGAAAACTGCAGGGGGGATTGGGACAGATGTGACCAAACGCCGCTTTTAGTACTTGGCATATGTTGGGCATAAACAAGTCGCAATTTCAAACTGTGAATACGTGCAGAGAGCCAGCATTTTGCTCCAAAATATGGCTCAGGCCTCGAAATTGGGATATTTGGGATATTTCGAAAACTGCAGGGGAGTTTGTGCAAAATGTGACTCTCTGCCGCTTTCAGGACTTGGCATATGTTGGGTATAAAAAGTCGTAATTTCAATCTTCGAATTCGTGCATAGAGCCAGAATTTGGCTCCAAAATTCTGGCTCAGGCCTCGAAATTGGGATGTTTGTATTATTTTGAAAACTGCAGGGAGGTTTCGGACAAATGTGACCAAACGCCGCTTTCAGTACTTGGCATATGTTGGGTATATAAAGTCGTAATTTCAAACTGCGAATACCTGCAGAGAGCCAGAATTTTGCTCCAAACTATGGGTCAGGCCTCGAAATTAGCATGTTTAGGATATTTTGAAAGTCGCAGGGAGGTTTGGGACAAATGTGTCCAAACACTGCTTTCAGTACTTGGCATTTGTTGGGTATAAAAAGTCATAATTTCAAACTGCGAATACGTGCTGAGAGCCAGAATTTGGCTCCAAAATATGGCTCAGGGCTCGAAATTGGGATATTTGGGATATTTTGAAAGTCGCAGGGAGGTTTCGGACAAATATGACCAAACGCTGCTTACAGAACTTGGCATATGTTGGGTATAAAAAGTCATAATTTCAAACTGCGAATACTTGCAGAGAGCTTGAATTTGGCTCCAAAATATGGCTCAGGCCATGAAAGTGGGATGTTTGGGATATTTTGAAAACTGCAGGGGAGTTTAGCAAAATGAGTCACTGCCACTTTCAGTACTTGGCATATGTTGGGTATAAAAAAGTCGTAATTTCAAACTGCGAGTACTTGCAGAAAGCCAGAATTTGGCTCCAAAATATGGCTCGGGCCTCGAAATTGGGATATTTGGGATATTTTGAAAACTGCAGGGGGGTTTGGGACAAATATGACCAAACGCTGCTTTCAGAACTTGGCATAAGTTGGGTATAAAAAGTCATAATTTCAAACTGCGAATACGTGCAGAGAGCCAGAATTTGGCTACAAAATATGGCTCAGGCCTCGAAATTTGGATGTTTGGGATATTTTGAAAACTGCAGGGGAGTTTGTGCAAAATGTGACTAACTATCACTTTCAGTACTTGGCATATGTTAGGTATGAAAATAGAAATTTCAAACCGCGAACACGTGCAGAGAGCCAGAATTTTGCTCCAAAATATGGCTCAGGCCTCAAAATTGGGATATTTGGGATATTTTGAAAACTGCAGGGGGGTTTGTGCAAAATTTGACTCACTACCGCTTTCATTACTTGGCATATATTGGGTATAAAAAATCGTAATTTCAAACTGCGAATACGTGCAGAGAGCCAGAATTAGGCTCCAAAATGTGAATCAGGCCTTAAAATTGGGATGTTTGGGATATTTTGAAAACTGCAGGGGGGATTGCTCCAAATGTTACCAAACGCCGCTTTCAGTACTTGCCATATGTTGGGTATAAAAAAGTCGCAATTTCAAACTGCGAATACGTGCAGAAAGCCAGAATTTGGCTCCAAAATATGGCTCAGGCCTCGAAATTGGGATATTTGGGATATTTCGAAAACAGCAGGGAAGTTTGTGCAAAATGTGACTCACTGCCACTCTCAGGACTTGGTATATGTTGGGTATAAAAAGTCTTAATTTCAAACTGCGAATACGCGCATAGAGCCAGAATTTGGCTCCAAAATATGGCTCAGTCCTTGATATTGGGATTTTTGGGATATTTTGAAAACTGCAGGGAAGTTTGGGACAAATGTGACCAAATGCCGCTTTCAGTACTTGGCATATGTTGGGTATAAAAAGTCGTAATTTCAAACTGCGAATACGTGCAGAGAGCCTGAATTTGGCTCCAAAGAATGGCTCAGGCCTCGAAATTGGGATGTTTGGGATATTTTGAAAACTGCAGGGGGGATTGAGACAAATGTGACCAAACGCATTGGCATATGTTGGGTATAAAAAAGTCGTAATTTCAAACTGCGAATACGTGCAGAGAGCCTGAATTTGGCTCCAAAGAATGGCTCAGGCATCGAAATTGGGATGTTCGGGATATTTTGAAAACTGCAGGGAGGTTTGGGACAAATATGACCAAACGTCGCTTTCAGTACTTTGCATATGTTGGGTATATAAAACCGTAATTTCAAACTGCGAATACGTGCAGAGAGCCAGCATTTGGCTCCAAAATATGGCTCAGGCCTTAAAATTAGCATGTTTGGGATATTTTGAAAACTGCAGGGAGCTTTGGGACAAATGTGACCAAACGCCGCTTTCAGTACTTGGCATAAGTTGGGTATAAAAAGTCGTAATTTCAAACTGCGAATACGTGCAGAGAGCCAGAATTTGGCTCCAAAATATGGCTCAGGCCTTGAAATTGAGATGTTTGGGATATTTTGAAATCTGCAGGGGGGATTGGGACAGATGTGACCAAACGCCGCTTTTAGTACTTGGCATATGTTGGGTATAAAAAGTCGTAATTGCAAACTGCGAATACGTGCAGAGAGCCAAAATTTGGCTACAAAATATGGCTCAGGCCTCGAAATTGGGATGTTTGGGATATTTTGAAAACTGCAGGGGAGTTTGCGCAAAATGTGACTCACTGCCACTTTTAGTACTTGGCATATGTTGGGTATAAAAAGTCGTAATTTCAAACTGCAAATACGTGCAGAGTGCCAGACGTGTGCTCCAAAATATGACTCAGGCCTCGATATTGGGATGTTTGAGATATTTAGAAAACTGCAGGGAGGATTGAGACAAATGTGACCAAACGCATTGGCATATGTTGGGTTTAAAAAAGTCCTAATTTCAAACTGCGAATACGTGGAGAGAGCCAGAATTTGGCTCCAAAATATGGCTCAGGCCTCGAAATTGGGATGTTTGGGATATTTTGAAAACTGCAGGGGGGATTGAGACAAATGTGACCAAACGCATTGGCATATGTTGGGTTTAAAAAAGTCCTAATTTCAAAATGCGATTACATGCAGAGAGCCAGAATTTGGCTCCAAAATATGGCTCAGGCCTCGAAATTGGGATATTTTGGATATTTCGAAAACTGCAGGGGAGTTTGTGCAAAATGTGACTCACTGCCGCTTTCAGGACTTGGCATATGTTGGGTATAAAAATTCGTAATATCAATCTGCGAATACGTGCATAGAGCCAGAATTTGGCTCCAAAATATGGCTCAGGCCTCGAAATTGGGATGTTTGGGATATTTTGAAAACTGCTCGGGGGGTTTGGGACAAATGTGACCAAACGCCGCTTTCAGTACTTGGCATATGTAAGGTATAAAAAAGTCGTAATTTCAAACTGCGAATACGTGCAGAGAGCCAGAATTTGGCTCCAAAATATGGCTCAGGCCTCGAAATTGGGATGTTTGGGATATTTTGAAAATTGCAGGGGGGATTGAGACAAATGTGACCAAACGCATTGGCATATGGTGGGTATAAAAAGTCGTAATTTTAAACTGCGAGTATGTCCAGAGAGCCAGAATTTGGCTCCAAAATATGGCTCAGGCCTCGAAATTGGGATATTTAGGATATTTCGAAAACTGCAGGGGAGTTTGTTCGAAATGTGACTCACTGCCGCTTTCAGGACTCGGCATATGTTGGGTATAAAATGTCGTAATTTCAAACCGCGAATACGTGCATAGAGCCAGAATTTGGCTCCAAAATATTGCTGAGGCCTCGAAATTGGGATGTTTGGGATATTTTGAAAACTGCAGGGGGGGATTGGGACAAATGTGACCAAACGCCGCTTTCAGTACTTGGCATATGTTGTGTATAATAATTCGTAATTTCAAACTGCGAATACGTGCTGAGAGCCAGAATTTTGCTCCAAAATATTGCTCAGGCCTCGAAATTAGGATGTTTGGGATATTTTGAAAACTGCGGGGGGGTTTGGGACAAATATGACCAAACGCCACTTTCAGTACTTGGCATATGTTGTGTATAAAAATTCGTAATTTCAAACTGCGAATACGTGCTGAGAGCCAGAGTTTGGCTCCAAAATATAGCTCAGGCCTCGAAATAGGAATATTTGGGATATTTTGAAAACTGCAGGGGAGTTTCTGCAAAATGTGAGTCTCTGCCTCTTTCAGTACTTGGCTTATGTTGGGTATAAAAAGTAGAAATTTCAAACTGCGAATACGTGCAGAGAGCCAGAATTTGACTCCAAAATATGGCTCAGGCCTCGAAATTGGGATGTTTGGGATATTTTGAAAACTGCAAGGGGAGTTTCTGCAAAATGTGACTCACTGCCTCTTTCAGTACTTGGCATATGTTGGGTATAAAAATTCGTAATTTCAAACTGCGAATATGTGCAGAGAGCCAGAATTAGGCTCCAAAATATGGCTCAGGCCTCGAAATTGGGATATTTGGGATATTTCGAAAACTGCAGGGGAGTTTGTGCAAAATGTGACTCACACCCACTTTAAGGACTTGGCATATGTTGGGTATAAAAAGTCATAAATTCAATCTGCGAATACGTGCAGAGAGCCAGCATTTTGCTCGAAAATATGGCTCAGGCCTTGAAATTGAGATGTTTGGGATATTTTGAAAACTGCAGGGGGGATTGGGACAGATGTGACCAAACGCCGCTTTTAGTACTTGGCATATGTTGGGCATAAACAAGTCGCAATTTCAAACTGCGAATATGTGCAGAGAGCCAGAATTAGGCTCCAAAACATGGCTAAGGCCTCGAAATTGGAATATTTGGGATATTTCGAAAACTGCAGGGGAGTTTGTGCAAAATGTGACTCACTGCCGCTTTCAGGACTTGGCATATGTTGGGTATATAAAGTCGTAATTTCAAACTGCGAATACGTGCAGAGAGCCAGAATTTTGCTCCAAACTATGGGTCAGGCCTCGAAATTAGCATGTTTAGGATATTTTGAAAGTTGCAGGGAGGTTTAGGACAAATGTGTCCAAACACCGCTTTCAGTACTTGGCATTTGTTGGGTATAAAAAGTCATAATTTCAAACTGCGAATACGAGCTGAGAGCCAGAATTTGGCTCCAAAATATGGCTCAGGGTTCGAAATTGAGATGTTTAGGATATTTTGAAAAATGCAGGGGAGTTTAGCAAAATGTGAGTCACTGCCACTTTCAGTACTTGGCATATGTTGGGTATAAAAAAGTCGTAATTTCAAACTGCGAGTACGTGCAGAAAGCCAGAATTTGGCTCGAAAATATGGCTCAGGCCTCGAAATTGGGATATTTGGGATATTTTGAAAACTGCAGGGGAGTTTGTGCAAAATGTGACTCACTGCCGCTTTCAGGACTTGGCATATGTTGGGTATAAAAATTCGTAATATCAATCTGCGAATACGTGCATAGAGCCAGAATTTGGCTCCAAAATATGGCTCAGGCCTCGAAATTGGGATGTTTGGGATATTTTGAAAACTGCTCGGGGGGTTTGGGACAAATGTGACCAAACGCCGCATTCAGTACTTGGCATATGTTGGGCATAAAAAAAGTCGTAATTTCAAACTGCGAATACGTGCAGAGAGCCAGAATTTGGCTCCAAAATATAGTTTAGGCCTCGAAGTTGGGATGTTTGGGATATTTTGAAAACTGCAGGATAGTTTGTGTTAAATGTGACTCACTGCCCAGCAAACACAAATCATCTACACAACGTTCGCCTATCTCTTCCCATAGGTGTGGGAATGATTTGCATTGAGAATGGTGCAGGAGAGCCTTTGAGAAACTTTTACTCAAAAAATCCAAACACAAAGGTTTAATTATAAATTGTTTTTCTACAATTATTTTCTTCCAAATGTAAAACAAATAGTTTTTACATGTTTAAATATAAAATTTATGGTGTTTTTTTGTAAAATTCATTAATAAATTGTGAATGATATATATTGGCTGAGTGAAACCTTTAAAATCCATTTAGTTATAATATGAACAGAAAAAAGTAGTTTTCCAAATTTTCTAAAAATCGCTCTTTTTAACACAATTTGACTCCTTATGCATTCCACTAAACACTAATATCATGTTTAAATATATAATTTATGTATTATTCCCTAAGATAATTTATATAAATTTTAAAAGTTGCTGGAAAGTGGTGAGAACGAATCTGAAAACGTTTTGTTGTCTTATATTGGCGTGTTCTTATTAACTAGAGTGAGTAAGAGTGAGCGAGAGTGGGTAAGAGTGAGTAAGAGTGACTGAAGGTGAGTGAGAGTGCCAGAGAGTGTGTAAGTGTGAGTATAAGTAAGAGTGACTGAGAGTGAGTAAGAGTGACAGAGTGAGTAAGAGTGAGAGTAAGGGTGACAGAATGAGTAAGAGTGAGAGTAAAGTGATTGAGAGTAAGGGTGAGTATGAGAGTAAGAGTGATTGAGAGTTAGAGTGAGAGTAAGAGTGATTGAGAGTTAGTGAGAGTAAGAGTGATTGAGAGTAAGAGTGATTGGGAGTAGGAGTGATTGAGAGTAAGAGTGATTGAGAGTAAGAGTGATTGGGAGTACGAGTGATTGAGAGTAAGAGTGATAGGGAGTAAGAGTAAGAGTGAGAGTAAGAATGAGAATAAGAGTGATTGAGAGTAAGAGTGATTGGGAGTAAGAGTAAGAGTGAGAGTAAGAATGAGAATAAGAGTGATTGAGAGTAAGAGTGATTGGGAGTAAGAGTAAGAATGAGAGTAGGAGTGATTGAGAGTAGGAGTGATTGGGAGTAGGAGTGATTGGGAGTAAGAGTGATTGAGAGTAAGAGTAATTGAGAGTAAGAGTATGAGAGTAAGAGTGAGAGAGTGAGTATGAATGGGTAAGGGTAACTGAGAGTGAGTAAGAATGACAGAGTAAGAGTGACAGAGAGTAAGAGTGACAGAGAGTAAGAGTGACAGAGAGTAAGAGTGACAGAGAGTAAGAGTGACAGAGAGTAAGAGTGACAGAGTAAGAGTGACAGAGAGTAAGAGTGAAAGAGAGTAAGAGTGACAGAGTAAGAGTGACAGAGAGTAAGAGTGACAGAGAGTAAGAGTGACAGAGTAAGAGTGACAGAGAGTAAGAGTGACAGAGAGTAAGAGTGACAGAGAGTAAGAGTGACAGAGAGTAAGAGTGACAGAGTAAGAGTGACAGAGAGTAAGAGTGACAGAGAGTAAGAGTGACAGAGAGTAAGAGTGACAGAGTAAGAGTGACAGAGTAAGAGTGACAGAGAGTAAGAGTGACAGAGAGTAAGAGTGACAGAGAGTAAGAGTGACAGAGAGTAAGAGTGACAGAGAGTAAGAGTGACAGAGAGTAAGAGTGACAGAGAGTAAGAGTGACAGAGAGTAAGAGTGACAGAGAGTAAGAGTGACAGAGAGTTAGAGTGACAGAGAGTTAGAGTGACAGAGTAAGAGTGACAGAGAGTAAGAGTGACAGAGTAAGAGTGACAGAGTAAGAGTGACAGAGAGTAAGAGTGACAGAGAGTAAGAGTGACAGAGAGTAAGAGTGACAGAGAGTAAGAGTGACAGAGAGTAAGAGTGACAGAGAGTAAGAGTGACAGAGAGTAAGAGTGACAGAGAGTAAGAGTGACAGAGAGTAAGAGTGACAGAGAGTAAGAGTGACAGAGAGTAAGAGTGACAGAGAGTAAGAGTGACAGAGAGTAAGAGTGACAGAGTGTAAGAGTGACAGAGTAAGAGTGACAGAGAGTAAGAGTGACAGAGAGTAAGAGTGACAGAGTAAGAGTGACAGAGTAAGAGTGACAGAGTAAGAGTGACAGAGTAAGAGTGACAGAGAGTAAGAGTGACAGAGAGTAAGAGTGACAGAGTGTAAGAGTGACAGAGTGTAAGAGTGACAGAGTAAGAGTGACAGAGAGTAAGAGTGACAGAGAGTAAGAGTGACAGAGAGTAAGAGTGACAGAGTAAGAGAGTGAGAGTGATTATGAGAGAGTTAAGAGTGTGAGGTGTGTGAGTGTAGCAGGCCAGGGAGGCAGGATGTGTGGTCACAGGTGAGGCCTAGGCCTCGTGATCTCTAATGTTGGTTTTTATATATATGTGGGATTTTTTGTCCTGTTTCAAATTATAATTATTTAGCAGGAATGTAATAAGATATTGCACAGTATTAATGTGACAATAATATATGCATTATTTCCTTGATAATCAAACTTGTTGTTCAAAGATAATATACAATCTTTGAAGGAAACATTGAGCGCGAGCTGGCAACACTGGGCTGGTCGTGAGAGAGACATATGGTTAGTTGTACTCAGACCTTCAGTGGTGGAGCTTGTGTCCCAGCTGGCCGCCACCAGCCGCCACCCGCCGCCCACCACCAGCCGCCACCCGCCACCACCCACCACCAGCCGCCACCCACCACCAGCCGCCACCCGCCACCACCCACCACCAGCCGCCACCCGCCACCACCCACCACCAGCCGCCACCCGCCACCCACCACCAGCCGCCACCCGCCGCCACCCACCACCAGCCGCCACCCACCACCAGCCGCCACCCGCCACCACCCACCGTCAGCCGCCACCCGCCACCACCCACCACCACCCACCACCACCCGCCACCCGCCACCAGCCGCCACCCGCCACCACCCACCACCAGCCACCACCAGCCACCGCCACCCACCACCCGCCACCACCAGCCGCCACCAGCCACCGCCACCCACCACCGCCACTCACCACCCGCCGCCACCACCCACCACCAGCCGCCACCCGCCACCACCCACCACCAGCCGCCAGCCGCCACCACCCACCACCAGCCGCCACCCGCCACCACCCACCACCAGCCGCCACCCGCCACCACCCACCACCAGCCGCCACCCGCCACCACCCACCACCAGCCGCCACCACCCACCACCAGCCGCCACCCGCCACCACCCACCACCAGCCGCCACCCGCCACCACCCACCACCAGCCGCCACCCGCCACCACCCACCACCAGCCGCCACCACCCACCACCAGCCGCCACCCGCCACCACCCACCACCAGCCGCCACCACCCACCACCAGCCGCCACCCGCCACCCGCCACCACCCACCACCACCCACCACCAGCCGCCACCCGCCACCACCCACCACCAGCCGCCACCCGCCACCACCCACCACCAGCCGCCACCCGCCACCACCCACCACCAGCCGCCACCCGCCACCACCAGCCGCCACCCGCCACCCGCCACCACCCACCACCAGCCGCCAGCCGCCACCCGCCACCACCCACCACCAGCCGCCACCACCCACCGCCACCCGCCACCAGCCACCGCCACCCACCACCGCCACTCACCACCCGCCGCCACCACCCACCACCCGCCGCCACCCGCCACCCACCACCAGCCGCCACCCGCCACCACCCACCACCAGCCGCCACCCACCACCACCCGCCACCCGCCACCACCCGCCACCAGCCACCGCCACCCACCACCGCCACTCACCACCCGCCGCCACCACCCACCACCAGCCGCCACCCGCCACCAGCCACCGCCACCCACCACCGCCACCCGCTGCCACCACCCACCACCACCACCCACCACCACCAGCCGCCGCCGCCACCACCACCCACCACCACCGCCGCCACCACCACCACCCACCACCACCGCCGCCACCACCCATCACCGCCGCCGCCGCCACCACCCACCACAGCCGCCGCCGACACCACCGCCACCACCCACCACAGCCGCCACCACCACCCACCACCACCACCACCACCGCCGCCACCACCAGCCGCCACAAGCCGCCACCGCCCGCCACCGCCCGCCACCACCACCACCACCAGCCGCCATCACCGCCACCAGCCGCCACCAGCTGCCACCACCACCAGCCGCCACCACCACCAGCCGCCATCACCGCCACCAGCTGCCACAACCACCAGCCGCCACCAGCTGCCACCACCACCAGCCGCCACCACCGCCACCACCACCTGCCACCAGCCGCCACCACCGCCCGCTATCAGCCGTCACCGCCCGTTGCCACAGTCGCCACCGCAAGCCGCCACCGCCAGCCGCCACCCGCCGCCCACCACCAGCCGCCACCCGCCACCACCCACCACCAGCCGCCACCCACCACCAGCCGCCACCCGCCACCACCCACCACCAGCCGCCACCTGCCACCACCAGCCGCCACCCGCCGCCACCCACCACCAGCCGCCACCCGCCACCACCCACCGTCAGCCGCCACCCGCCAACACCCACCACCAGCCGCCACCCGCCACCACCCACCACCAGCCGCCACCCGCCACCAGCCACCGCCACCCACCACCGCCACTCACCACCCGCCGCCACCACCCACCACCAGCCGCCACCCGCCACCACCCGCCACCCGCCACCACCCACCACCAGCCGCCACCCGCCACCAGCCCCCGCCACCAGCCACCGCCACCCACCACCGCCACTCACCACCCGCCGCCACCACCCACCACCCGCCGCCACCCGCCAGCCGCCACCCGCCACCACCCACCACCCGCCACCACCCGCCACCCGCCACCACCCGCCACCCGCCACCGCCACCCACCACCGCCACTCACCACCCGCCGCCACCACCCACCACCAGCCGCCACCCGCCACCGCCACCCACCACCGCCACCCGCCGCCACCACCCACCACCCACCACCACCAGCCGCCGCCGCCACCACCACCCACCACCACCGCCGCCACCACCCATTACCGCCGCCGCCACCACCACCCACCACCACCGCCGCCGCCACCACCCATCACCGCCGCCGCCGCCACCACCCACCACAGCCGCCGCCGCCCGCCACCGCCCGCCACCGCCCGCCACCGCCCGCCACCGCCCGCCACCGCCCGCCACCACCCACCACCCGCCGCCACCACCCACCACCACCCGCCGCCACCACCCGCCACCACCCACCACCACCCGCCGCCACCACCCACCACCACCCGCCGCCACCACCCACCACCACCCGCCGCCACCACCCACCACCACCAGCCGCCGCCGCCACCCACCACCCGCCGCCGCCGCCACCACCACCCACCACCACCGCCGCCACCACCCACCACCACCAGCCGCCGCCGCCACCACCACCCACCACCACCAGCCGCCGCCGCCACCACCACCCACCACCACCGCCGCCACCACCCACCACCGCCAGCCGCCACCACTCATCACAGACGCCGCCACCCGCCACCGCCCGCCACCACCGCCAGACACAGCCGCCAGTGTCCGCCACCGCCGCCACTGTCCGCCACCGCCGCCACTGTCCGCCACCGCCGTCACTGTCCGCCACCGCCGCCACTGTCCGCCACCGCCACCACTGTCTGCCACCACCACCACTGTCCGCCCGCCGCCACCACTGTCCGCCCGCCGCCACCACTGTCCGCCCGCCGCCTCCACTGTCCGCCCGCCGCCTCCACTGTCCGCCCGCCGCCTCCACTGTCCGCCCGCCGCCTCCACTGTCCGCCCGCCGCCTCCACTGTCCGCCCGCCGCCGCCACTGTCCGCCCGCCTGCCGCCACTGTCCGCCCGCCGCCGCCACTGTCCGCCCGCTGCCGCCACTGTCCGCCCGCTGCCTCCACTGTCCGCCCGCCGCCTCCACTGTCCGCCCGCCGCCTCCACTGTCCGCCCGCCGCCTCCACTGTCCGCCCGCCGCCTCCACTG
This sequence comes from Procambarus clarkii, assembly GCF_040958095.1. NCBI lineage: Eukaryota > Metazoa > Arthropoda > Malacostraca > Decapoda > Cambaridae > Procambarus > Procambarus clarkii. Next base: position 251,695 of record NW_027189198.1, read on the forward strand.
TCCGCCCGCCGCCTCCACTGTCCGCCCGCCGCCGCCACTGTCCGCCCGCCGCCGCCACTGTTCGCCCGCCGCCGCCACTGTCCGCCCGCCGCCGCCACTGTCCGCCCGCCGCCACTGTCCACCACCGCCGCCACGGTCCGCCCGCCGCCACTGTCCGCCACCGCCGCCACTGTCCGCCCGCCGCCACTGTCCTCCCGCCGCCACTGTCCGCCCGCCGCCACTGTCCGCCCGCCGCCGCCCTGTCCGCCCGCCGCCACTATCCGCCACCGCCGCCACTGTCCGCCCGCCGCCACTGTCCGCCCGCCGCCACTATCCGCCACCGCCGCCACTGTCCGCTCGACGCCACTGTCCGCCCGCCGCCACTGTCCGCCCGCCGCCACTGTCCGCCCGCCGCCACTGTCCGCCCGCCGCCACTATCCGCCACCGCCGCCACTGTCCGCCCCCGCCCGCCACTGTCCGCCCGCCGCCGCCGCCACTGTCCGCCCGCCGCCACTGTCCGCCCGCCGCCACTATCCGCCACCGCCGCCACTGTCCGCCACAGCCGCCACTCTCTGCCGTACAGCCTCCCCTCTCTCCGTTAGTAAATAATTATAATTGTTAGTAAATAATAAAAGAAATATAAATTATTAGATTTTTTTACCCTTAAATTGGTTTTAATATTTAAATTGAAAATAATAATATAATATAAAATATAATAAAAATAATATAATATAAAATATAATTTAATTTCAAGAAATTTAACTTTAAACACAAAGATGTGAAAAGGGTTCAGATTATTGGCTCAAACCTTTCATAAGAGATTCATATTGGTGTATGAATGGATTATGAATGACTCATGTTAGGAGTGTAAAGTTGCCACAACATCTCAAATTAGTGTTAGATACATATGTCTTGGTTATAAGTTTTGGAAACCTATTTAAGTCCACACACAATATCGTATCTGATACGATAAAACAAACGTTTCCAATACTTTCAAATACTTTCCAGATATGTTGTGGCAACCTAAAATTGTTTGCTGGGTGCCGCTTTCAGTACTTGGCATATGTTGGGTATAAAAATCGTAATATCAAACTTCGAATACTTGCAGAGAGCGAAAATTTGGTTCCAAAATAAGACTCAGGCCTCGAAATTGGGATATTGGGGATATTTTGAAAACTGCAGGGGAGTTTGTGCAAAATGTGACTCACTGCTGCTTTCAGTACCTGGAATATGTTGGGTATAAAAAGTCGTAATTTCAAACTGCGAATACGTGCAGAGAGCCAGAATTTGGCTTCAAAATATTTCTCAGGCCTCGAAATTAGCATGTTTGGGATATTTTGAAAACTGCAGGGAGGTTTGGGACAAATGTGACCAAATGCCGCTTTCAGTACTTGGCATATGTTGGGTATAAAAAGTCGTAATTTCAAACTGTGTATACGTGCAGAGAGCCAGAATTTGGCTCCAAAATACGGTTCAGGCCTCGAAATTGGGATTTTTGGGATATTTCGAAAACTGCAGGGGAGTTTGTGGGAGATGTGACTCACTGCCGCTTTCAGGACTTGGCATATGTTGGGTATAAAAAGTCGTAATTTTAATCTGCGAATACGTGCATAGAGCCAGAATTTGACTCCAAAATATGGCTCAGGCCTTGAAATTGGGATGTTTGGGATATTCTGAAAACTGCAGGGAGGTTTGGGACAAAAGTGACGAAACGCCGCTTTCAGTACTTGGCATATGTTGGGTATATAAATTCATAATTTCAAACTGCGAATACGTGCAGAGAGCCAGAATTTGGCTCCAAAATATAGCTCAGGCCTCGAAATTAGGATATTTGGGATATTTCGAAAACTGCAGGGGAGTTTGTGCAAAATGTGACTCACTGCCGCTTTCAGTACTTGGCATATGTTGGGTATAAAAATCGTAATATCAAACTGCGAATACGTGCATAGAGCCAGAATTTGGCTCCAAAATATGGCTCATGCCTCGAAATTGGGATGTTTGGGATATTTTGAAAACTGCAGGGAGGTTTGGGACAAATGTGACCAAACGCCACTTTCAGTACTTGGCATATGTTGGGTATAAAAAGTCGTAATTTCAAACTGTGTATACGTGCAGAGAGCCAGAATTTGGCTCCAAAATATGGCTCAGGCCTCAAAATAGGGATATTTAGTATATTTCGAAAAATGCAGTGGAGTTTGTGCGAAATGTGACTCACTGCCACTTTCAGGGCTTGGCATATGTTGGGTATAAAATATCGTAATTTCAAACCTCGAATACGTGCATAGAGCCAGAATTTGGCTCCAAAATATGGCTCAGGCCTCGAAATTGGGATGTTTGGGATATTTCGAAAACTGCTGGGGAGTTTGCGAATACGTGCAGAGAGCCAGAATTTGGCTCAAAAATATGGCTCAGGTCTCAAAATTGGGATATTTATGATATTTCGAAAATTGCAGGGGAGTTTGTGCAAAATGTGACTCACTGCCGCTTTCAGTACTTGGCATATGTTGGGTATAAAAATCGTAATATCAAACTGCGAATACGTGCAGATAGCCAGAATTTGGCTCCAAAATATGGCTGAGGCCTCGATATTGTGATGTTTGGGATATTTTGAAAACTGCAGGGAGGTTTGGGACAAATGTAACCAAACGCCGCTTTCAGTACTTGGCATATGTTGGGTATAAAAAAGTTGTAGTTTCAAACTGCGAATACGTGCAGAGAGCCAGAATTTGGCTCCAAAATATAGCTCAGGCCTCGAAATTAGGATATTTGGGATATTTCGAAAACTGCAGGGGAGTTTGTGCAAAATGTGACTCACTGCTGCTTTCAGTACTTGGCATATGTTGGGTATAAAAATCGTAATATCAAACTGCGAATACGTGCATAGAGCCAGAATTTGGCTCCAAAATATGGCTCATGCCTCGAAATTGGGATGTTTGGGATATTTTGAAAACTGCAGGGAGGTTTGGGACAAATGTGACCAAACGCCACTTTCAGTACTTGGCATATGTTGGGTATAAAAAATTCGTAATTTCAAACTGTGTATACGTGCAGAGAGCCAGAATTTGGCTCCAAAATATGGCTCAGGCCTCAAAATAGGGATATTTAGTATATTTCGAAAAATGCAGTGGAGTTTGTGCGAAATGTGACTCACTGCCGCTTTCAGGGCTTGGCATATGTTGGGTATAAAATGTCGTAATTTCAAACCACGAATACGTGCATAGAGCCAGAATTTGGCTCCAAAATTTGGCTCAGGCCTCGAAATAGGGATGTTTGGGATATTTTGAAAACTGCAGGGGGGGGGGGGGTTTGGGACAAATGTGACCAAACACCGCTTTCAGTACGTGGCATATGTTGGGCATAAAAAAGTCGTAATTTCAAACTGTGAATACGTGCAGAGAGCCAGAATTTGGCCCAAAATATGGCTCAGGTCTCGAAATTGGGATATTTGGGATATTTTGAAAACTGCAGGGGGGTTTGGGACAAATTTGACCAGAAGCCGCTTTTAGAACTTTGCATATGTTGGGTATAAAAAGTCCTAATTTCAAACTGCGAATACGTGCAGAGTGCTTGAATTTGGCTCCAAAATATGGCTCAGGCCTCGAAATTGGGATGTTTGGGATATTTTGAAACTGCAGGGAGGTTTGGGACAAATGTAACCAAACGCCACTTTCAGTACTTGGCATATGTTGGGTATATAAAGTCGTAATTTCAAACTGCGAATACGTGCAGAGAGCCAGAATTTTGCTCCAAAATATGGATCAGGCCTCAAAATTGGGATATTTGGGATATTTCGAAAACTGCAGGGGAGTTTGTGTGAAATGTGACTCACTGCCGCTTTCAGGGCTTGGCATATGTTATGTATAAAATATCGTAATTTCAAACCGCGAATACGTGCATAGAGCCAGAATTTGGCTCCATAATATTGCTCAGGCCTCGAAATTGGGATGTTTGGGATATTTTGAAAACTGCAGGGGGGGGGGGGGGGGGTTTGGGACAAATGTGACCAAACACCGCTTTCAGTACGTGGCATATGTTGGGCATAAAAAAGTCGTAATTTCAAACTGTGAATACGTGCAGAGAGCCAGAATTTGGCTCCCAAATATTGCTCAGGCCTCGAAATTGGGATATTTGGGATATTTTGAAAACTGCAGTGCAGTTTGTGTGAAATGTGTCTCACTGCCGCTTTCAGGACTTGGCATATGTTGGGTATAAAATATCGTAATTTCAAACTGCGAATACGTGGAGAGAGCCAGAGTTTGGCTCCAAAATAAGGCTCAGGCCTCGAAATTGGGATGTTTGGGATATTTCGAAAACTACAGGGGAGTTTGTGCAAAATGTGACTCACTGCCGCTTTCAGTACTTGGCATATGTTGGGTATAAAATCGTAATATTAAACTGCGAATACTTGGAGAGAGCCAGAATTTGGCTCCATAATATGGCTCAGGCCTCGATATTGGGATATTTGGGATATTTCGAAAACTGCAGGGGAGTTTGTACAAAATTTGACTCACTGCCGCTTTCAGGACTTCGCATATGTTGGGTATAAAAAGTCGTAATTTCAAACTGCGAATACGTGCATAGAGCCAGAATTTGGCTGAAAAATATTGCTCTGTCCTCGAAATTGGGATGTTTGGGATATTTTGAAAACTGCAGGGGGGTTTGGGACCAAAGAGACGAAACGCCGCTTTCAGAACTTGGCATATGTTGCGTATAAAAAGTTGTAATTTCAAACTGCGAATACGTGCAGAGAGCTTGAATTTGGCTCCAAAATATGGCTCAGGCCTCGAAAGTGGGATGTTTGGGATATTTTGAAAACTGCAGGGGAGTTTGTGCAAAATGTGACTCACTGCTGCTTCCAGTACTTGGCATATGTTGGGTATAAAAAGTCGTAATTTCAAACTGCGAATACGTGCAGAGAGCCAGAATTTGGCTCGAAAATATTGCTCAGGCCTCGAAATTGGGATATTTGGGATATTTCGAAAACTGGAAGGAAGTTTGTGCAAAATGTGACTTACTGCCGCTTTCAGGAATTGGCATATGTTGGGTATAAAAAGTCGTAATTTCAATCTGCGAATACATGCATAGAGCCAGAATTTGGCTCCAAAATATGGCTCAGGCCTCGAAATTTGGATATTTGGGATATTTCGAAAACTGCAGGGGAGTTTGTGCGAAATGTGACTCACTGCCGGTTTCAGGACTTGGCATATGTTGGGTATAAAATATCGTAATTTCAAGCCTCGAATACGTGTATAGAGCCAGAATTTGGCTCCAAAATATGGCTCAGGCCTCGAAATTGCGATGTTTGAGATATTTTGAAAACTGCAGGAGGGTTTGGGACAAAGGTTACCAAACGCCGCTTTCAGTACTTGGCATAAATTGGGTATAAAAAAGTCGTAATTTCAAACTGCGAATACGTGCAGAGAGCCAGAATTTGGCTCAAAAATATGGCTCAGGCCTCAAAATTGGGATATTTATGATATTTCGAAAATTGCAGGGGAGTTTGTGCAAAATGTGACTCACTGCCGCTTTCAGTACTTGGCATATGTTGGGTATAAAAATCCTAATATCAAACTGCGAATACGTGCAGAGAGCCAGAATTTGGCTCCAAAATATGGCTGAGGCCTCGATATTGTGATGTTTGGGATATTTTGAAAACTGCAGGGAGGTTTGGGACAAATGTAACCAAACGCCGCTTTCAGTACTTGGCATATGTTGGGTATAAAAAAGTCGTAGTTTCAAACTGCGTATACGTGCAGAGAGCCAGAATTTGGCTCCAAAATATGGCTCAGTCCTCGAAATTGGGATATTTGGGATATTTCGAAAACTGCAGGGGAGTTTGTGCGAAATGTGACTCACTGCCGCTTTCAGGGCTTGGCATATGTTGGGTATAAAATGTCGTCATTTCAAACCACGAATACATGCATAGAGCCAGAATTTGGCTCCAAAATTTGGCTCAGGCCTCGAAATAGGGATGTTTGGGATATTTTGAAAACTACAGTGGGGGGATTGGGACAAATGTGACCAAATGCCGCGTTCAGTACTTGGCATATGTTAGGCATAAAAAAGTCGTAATTTCAAACTGCGAATACGTGCAGAGAGCCAGCATTTGGCTCCAAAATATGGCTCAGTCCTCGAAATTAGGATATTTGGGATATTTCGAAAACTGCAGGGGAGTTTGTGCGAAATGTGACTCACTGCCGCTTTCAAGACTTGGCATATGTTGGGTATAAAATGTCGTAATTTCAAACCGCGAATACGTGCATAGAGCCAGAATTAGGCTCCAAAATATGGCGCAGGCCTCAAAATTGGGATGTTTGGGATATTTTGAAAACTGCTGGGAGGTTTGGGACAAATATAACCAAACGCCGCTTTCAACACTTGGCATATGTTGGGTATAAAAAATTCGTAATTTCATACTGCGAATACGTGCATAGAGCCAGAATTTGGCTCCAAAATATTGCTCAGTCCTCGAAATTGGGTAGTTTGGAATATTTTGAAAACTGCAGGGGGGTTTGGGACAAATATGACCAAACGCTGCTTACAGAACTTGGCATATGTTGGTTATAAAAAGTAGGAATTTCAAACTGCGAATACGTGCAGAGAGCTTGAATTTGGCTCCAAAATATGGCTCAGGCCTTGAAAGTGGGATGTTTGGGATATTTTGAAAACTGCAGGGGAGTTTGAGCAAAATGTGACTCACTGCCGCTTTCAGTATTTGGCATATGTTGGGTATAAAAAGTCGTAATTTCATACTGAGAATACGTGCAGAGAGCCAGAATTTGGCTCCAAAATATGGCTCAGGCCTCAAAATTGGGATGTTTGGGATATTTTGAAAACTGCAGGGGGGTTTGGGACAAATGTGACCAAACGCCGCTTTCAGTACTTGGCATACGTTGGGTATAAAAAAGTCGTAATTTCAAACTGCGAATACGTGCAGAGAGCCAGAGTTTGGCTCAAAAATATGGCTCACACCTCGAAATTGGGATGTTTTGGGATATTTCGAAAACTGCAGGGGAGTTTGTGCAAAATGTGACTCACTGCCGCTTTCAGTACTTGACATATGTTGGGTATAAAAAAGTCGTAATTTCAAACTGTGAATACGTGCAGAGAGCCTGAGTTTGGCTCCAAAATATGGCTCTCGCCTCGAAATTGGGATTTTTGGGGTATTTCGAAAACTGCAGGGGAATTTGTGCAAAATGTGACTCACTGGCGCTTTCAGAACTTGGCATATGTTGGGTATAAAAATCGTAATATCAAACTGCGAATACGTGCAGAGAGCCAGAATTTGGCTCCAAAATATGGCTCAGGCCTCGATATTGTGATGTTTGGGATATTTTGAAAACTGCAGGGAGGTTTGGGACAAATATAACCAAACGCCACTTTCAACACTTGGCATATGTTGGGTATAAAAAGTCGTAATTTCAAACTGCGAATACGTGCATAGAGCCAGAATTTGGCACCAAAATATTGCTCAGTCCTCGAAATTGGGTAGTTTGGGATATTTTGAAAGCTGCAGGGGGGTTTGGGACAAATATGACCAAACGCTGCTTACAGAACTTGACATATGTTGGGTATAAAAAGTCATAATTTCAAACTGCGAATACGTGCAGAGAGCTTGAATTTGGCTCCAAAATATGGCTCAGGCCTCAAAATTGGGATATTTGGGATATTTCGAAAACTGCAGGGGAGTTTGTGGGAAATGTGACTCACTGCCGCTTTCAGGACTTGGCATATGTTGGGTATAAAAATCGTAATTTTAATCTGCGAATACGTGCATAGAGCCAGAATTTGACTCCAAAATATGGCTCAGGCCTTGAAATTGGGATGTTTGGGATATTCTGAAAACTGCAGGGAGGTTTGGGACAAAAGTGACGAAACGCCGCTTTCAGTACTTGGCATATGTTGGGTATATAAATTCATAATTTCAAACTGTGGATACGTGCAGAGAGCCAGAATTTGGCTCCAAAATATAGCTCAGGCCTCGAAATTAGGATATTTGGGATATTTCGAAAATTGCAGGGGAGTTTGTGCAAAATGTGACTCACTGCCGCTTTCAGTACTTGGCATATGTTGGGTATAAAAATCGTAATATCAAACTGTGAATACGTGCATAGAGCCAGAATTTGGCTCCAAAATATGGCTCATGCCTCGAAATTGGGATGTTTGGGATATTTTGAAAACTGCAGGGAGGTTTGGGACAAATGTGACCAAACGCCACTTTCAGTACTTGGCATATGTTGGGTATAAAAAGTCGTAATTTCAAACTGTGTATACGTGCAGAGAGCCAGAATTTGGCTCCAAAATATGGCTCAGGCCTCAAAATAGGG